>NW_028261075.1:0-34512 GCF_056163025.1 Triticum urartu | reverse complement strand
AAGAAAGCGGTTAGAATTTACTTCCTGCATACATACTTCTCTAGAAGCGCATACAATAATGCGTGGTAAAGGCGGAAAAATAGTATATTCAATCAAAATCAAAGGGCAAATTATCTTACCTACTATAGATCCCCTACTACCCTCTTAGACTTTAAAAGGCGATATACCACCCAAAGAAAGGGTATGAAAATGCCGGGTGGAGTTAGCTTTTCGACGAAGACCTGTCCCGTGCAGCGAAGCCCTGTTAGTAAGACCCCCCGCAATAATGGATTATAGAAGAATATTATTCCAAATACTCCTCTGGACGCATATAGTAGCATTGCGATTCCGAATCTTTTTTATTTATGAATATGAACAGAAAAAATTCATTGTATCGTTGGGTCGGAGCGGAGGTTTGGTCCAGAAAAATTAGAAACAAAACGTCTACTCTACCGCATTGAAGTCTATAGCGCTGTATTTCCACGAAAGTATAATTCTTACCATCAGGATACGATCCTTTCTTTTGAACTAAACGTCTCTACGATGGGTCCAGGTTCTATGTCCAATCCCAAATCAAGGATTTCTCGCTCTTGATCGGAGTCATAAACTAAAAAAAAACTACCTTTTTATCCTTTTTCTCAAGGTTATAGAAAACTTCCTTATCTAGTTCTAGCATTTTGAAAAAAAAAAAATGCTTCTTTTTTTACACACAGTTCGAGTCACTTGTTGACTCACGATTACGCCTGTTAAAAGTTTCAAACGTCCTCTTTTTTGAAATTGAAAGAGAGTCCTATAAAAAGGTCTAACTTCCAAACTATGTCTTTTTTCATTCATTCTCCTTTAGTTTTTTTCTCTATCTAGAAGTGGAATAGAATAACCCGGTTGAAGGGTAATGATCATACGTCTGTAATGCATTGTATGGCCCAGAATAGGTCCTATTCTTCTACCTTTTCCAGGTAGTCGATGGCTATTCACAGCTACCACCTTAACACCAAAGAAGAGTTCGACCCAATGCTTTATTTCTGTCTTAGTGAATCCCGATTCGACATTAAAAGTATATTGATTCTTTCCCAATAAACGAAGACTTTTTTCTGTAAATACTGCGTATTTGATTCCATTATCATTATCATATGATAATACTATATTTTATTATTTTATTATTTTATTTGTATTTCTTTATTGTATTATACCTTAATATATATATTCTAGATATATAGAATAGACGAATCTCAATTTGTCAAGTCTCATGATCATATCATGATCTATTTTTATTCGGCTCAATCTTTTTTTTCTAAAAAAGATTGAGCCGAGTTTAATTGCAATCAATTAGAAGAATAAAGAAGAATTACTGCATTTCATAACTGATTTTTTTCTCTTTTTATTTCGTTTCTTTTTTATTTATACCTTCTTTATCTTTAGTTTTATCTAGTTAATCAATAGTATCTACCGGCTCGAACTCGAATTTGATCGCCTTCCATACTTCACAAGCTGCGGCTAGTTCAGGACTCCATTTGCAAGCTGCTCGGATAATTTCATTACCTTCGCGAGCAAGATCGCGCCCTTCGTTACGAGCTTGTACACAGGCTTCTAAAGCCACTCGATTAGCTGCTGCACCAGGTGCATTTCCCCAAGGATGTCCTAAAGTTCCTCCACCAAATTGTAATACAGAATCGTCCCCAAAGATTTCGGTCAGAGCTGGCATATGCCAAACATGAATACCACCTGAAGCTACCGGTATAACACCTGGCATGGATACCCAGTCCTGAGTGAAAAAGATACCGCGAGCACGATCTTTTTCAATAAAATCATCGCGCAATAAATCAACAAAACCTAAAGTCATTTCGCGTTCCCCTTCTAACTTACCTACTACTGTACCGGAGTGGATATGATCTCCCCCAGACATACGCAATGCTTTAGCTAATACACGGAAATGCATACCATGATTTTTCTGTCTATCAATAACTGCATGCATTGCACGGTGAATGTGAAGAAGTAGGCCATTGTCGCGGCAATAATGAGCCAAAGTAGTATTTGCGGTGAATCCCCCAGTTAAGTAGTCATGCATTACAATAGGAACCCCTAATTCTCTTGCAAATACAGCTCTCTTAATCATTTCTTCACATGTACCCGCAGTCGCATTCAAGTAATGCCCCTTGATTTCACCGGTTTCGGCCTGTGATTTATAAATAGCTTCGGCACAAAAGACAAAACGGTCTCTCCAGCGCATAAATGGTTGTGAGTTTACGTTTTCATCATCTTTGGTAAAATCAAGTCCACCACGTAGACACTCATAACACGCTCTACCATAATTTTTTGCGGATAATCCCAATTTTGGTTTAATAGTACATCCCAATAAAGGACGACCGTACTTGTTCAACTTATCTCTTTCAACTTGGATACCATGAGGCGGGCCTTGGAAAGTTTTTGAATAAGTAGGGGGAATTCGTAGATCCTCCAAACGTAGAGCACGTAGGGCTTTGAAACCAAATACGTTACCTACAATGGAAGTAAACATGTTAGTAACGGAACCCTCTTCAAATAGGTCTAATGGATAAGCTACATAACAGATCCATTGGTTGTCTTCCCCAGCAACAGGCTCGATGTGATAGCATCGTCCTTTGTAACGATCAAGACTGGTAAGTCCATCAGTCCAAACAGTTGTCCATGTACCAGTAGAAGATTCGGCAGCTACTGCAGCCCCTGCTTCTTCGGGCGGAACCCCAGGCTGAGGACTTACTCGGAATGCTGCCAAGATATCAGTATCCTTAGTTTCATACTCTGGGGTGTAGTAAGTCAATTTATAATCTTTAACACCAGCTTGAAATCCAACACCTGCTTTAGTTTCTGTTTGTGGTGACATAAGTCCCTCCCTATAACTCTTGAATTAAGAATTCTCACAATAACAGGGTCTACTCGATGTTAATTAGGCGTAAATGAAACTTTAGCAAAAATCTCGTAAAACAAAAAGGATATTCAATTAATATAATATCAACTCATTAAAGAAAATTGAGGGCATGCTTAGGTTAATGAATATGTTTCATTCATATATAATGCGTACACCCTGTGTATGTTCTATCCTATAGGAATTCCAATATAGGAATTCGATAGGAATTGAGTTGTTGTTATGGTAAGTTAACACGGTTCGTTATTAAACCATGGATTTGATTTACCAAATCCATAATTATTGTATACTCTTTGATAGATATAGCGCAACCCAAATTAATTCCTAATCCTTATTTTACAAGTTCTTAATAGTTCTCTTTTCTTATTTTGAATGCAAATACCTAACTAAATACTAATAAAATTCTTTGTTGACAGCAATCTATGCTTCACAGTAGTATATATTTTGTATATCGAAGTCCTAGATAGGAAAGTAGAGTAGGCACAGATCCTCCACAAAAGGCAAAATGTATATGAAAAAAAAGATTGATTGAACTTTCCAATGGACTCATTCCATGAGTAAACGATTGAATGGGATTCGCTTGGGCAACGAAATCAAGTCCTGGTCCCCTTTTCTCTCTTATTGAATTAACTAATTCATTTCCTTTTTACTTTTGGATTTTTTTTGATTTGATTTGGCATTATTCAACAATAAAAAAAGAAAAATTTCGACAAATTCCTTTTTTTTAATTATGTGATAATTATGAGAACCAATCCTACTACTTCTCCTCCCGGGGTTTCCACAATTGAAGAAAAAAGTACAGGTCGTATCGATCAAATTATTGGACCCGTGCTGGATGTCACTTTTCCCCCAGGCAAGTTACCTTATATTTATAACGCTTTGGTAGTCCAGAGTAGAGACACTGCCGATAAGCAAATTAATGTGACTTGTGAGGTACAACAATTATTAGGAAATAATCGAGTTAGAGCTGTAGCTATGAGTGCTACGGACGGGTTGATGAGAGGAATGGAAGTGATTGACACGGGAGCTCCTCTCAGTGTTCCGGTCGGTGGAGCTACTCTCGGACGAATTTTCAACGTTCTTGGGGAGCCTGTTGACAATTTGGGTCCTGTAGATAGTAGTGCAACGTTCCCTATTCATAGATCTGCGCCTGCCTTTATCGAGTTAGATACGAAATTATCCATCTTTGAAACAGGTATTAAGGTCGTCGATCTTTTAGCTCCTTATCGACGTGGAGGAAAAATAGGACTATTTGGGGGGGCTGGAGTAGGTAAAACAGTACTGATCATGGAATTAATCAATAACATTGCTAAAGCTCATGGGGGCGTATCCGTATTCGGTGGAGTAGGGGAACGGACTCGTGAAGGAAATGATCTTTATATGGAAATGAAGGAATCCGGAGTAATTAATGAAAAAAATATTGAGGAATCAAAGGTAGCTCTAGTCTATGGCCAAATGAATGAACCACCGGGAGCTCGTATGAGAGTTGGTTTAACTGCCCTAACTATGGCGGAATATTTCCGAGATGTTAATAAGCAAGACGTGCTTTTATTTATCGATAATATCTTTCGTTTTGTTCAAGCAGGATCAGAGGTATCCGCTTTATTAGGGAGAATGCCCTCCGCAGTGGGTTATCAACCTACTCTTAGTACAGAAATGGGTTCTTTGCAAGAAAGAATTGCTTCTACTAAAAAGGGATCTATAACTTCGATTCAAGCAGTTTATGTACCTGCAGACGATTTGACCGACCCTGCCCCTGCCACAACATTTGCACATTTGGATGCTACTACCGTACTTTCCAGAGGATTAGCTTCCAAGGGTATTTATCCAGCAGTAGATCCTTTAGATTCAACCTCGACTATGTTACAGCCTCGGATCGTTGGCAACGAACATTATGAAACTGCGCAAAGAGTTAAGGAAACTTTACAACGTTACAAAGAACTTCAGGACATTATCGCAATTCTTGGCTTGGATGAATTATCGGAAGAGGATCGTTTAACTGTAGCAAGAGCAAGAAAAATTGAGCGTTTCTTATCACAACCGTTCTTTGTGGCAGAAGTTTTTACTGGTTCTCCAGGAAAGTATGTTGCTCTTGCGGAAACTATTAGGGGATTTCAACTAATCCTTTCCGGAGAATTAGACGGCCTACCTGAACAGGCTTTTTATTTGGTGGGTAACATCGATGAAGCTAGCACGAAAGCTATAACCTTAGAAGAGGAGAACAAATCGAAGAAATGAAATTAAATCTTTATGTACTGACTCCTAAGCGAATTATTTGGGATTGTGAAGTGAAAGAAATCATTTTATCCACTAATAGTGGCCAAATTGGCGTATTACCAAACCACGCCCCCATTAACACAGCAGTAGATATGGGTCCTTTGAGAATACGCCTCCTCAACGACCAATGGTTAACAGCGATTCTGTGGAGCGGTTTTGCGAGAATAGTTAATAATGAGATCATCATTTTAGGAAATGATGCGGAACTGGGTAGTGATATTGATCCGGAAGAAGCTCAAAAGGCACTTGAAATAGCCGAAGCTAACTTGAGTAAAGCTGAGGGTACGAAAGATTTGGTTGAAGCGAAGCTCGCTCTCAGACGAGCTAGGATACGAATCGAGGCTGTCAATTGGATTCCCCCATCCAATTGAAGACAATCCAGTGGTTTATAGTTGATACAAAGAAAAAGGGAAGAGGGGTAGAAAAAGTTATTAGATAGCGAAGCGAAGTAAGTCCAATGCTATCTAGTAATTTTTCTACCTACTTACCTACTATTGGATTTGAACCAATGACTCCCGCCGTATGAAAGCAATACTCTAACCACTGAGTTAAGTAGGCAATTTATCACCACAAAGGAAGACCCATTACTTCGATCGATTATATATTGAATCCCTTTTCTAAGCAATACCGCTCTGTTATTGGTCTGTTATATACTAAATACTAAACTAAATACTAAACAGATACAGATCAAAGGGGTATCCTCTGGCATTAGAAAATATTCATCTTGACAAGAAATTATCTATATGTTAAGATATCTCTGATAAGGGCTATAGCTCAGTTCGGTAGAGCAACTCGTTTACACGTGCGCCAATGCTTTTCAAAGGAGCTTATTATGCAATGAACATAATCGATCTTATTGCAAAATCAATGTCTTACTTCATAGATTCGAGAGAATAGGAGAACAGTAGCCTGACAAACAGTCGGTTCAGTCCGATTCAGGTGCCAATTCAGGTGCCTAATCAAATAGAACCCTTATGGATTTGCTAGTTGATAAGGTAAATATCCAGCCCACTAAATGCTAGGCGTAATGAGGATAAGGGCCTCCAAAAAACTTCTTTTCGTTCTATGAACTTTAAGGTGTATGAAGTCTCATAGTTAACTCTTGCAGTGGAACGATAGAGACTCCATTTCACTTAGGTTGATTTAATTTAGACCGGAGGCAGACCTAAGTCAAGGTAATCCTCCTTTGAAACACTTTGGTATTGCTCCTAGATAGATCATAATACAAAAAATCAATCAGAGCACAGGGAGCCATCTCATTATCTTTCCGTAAAGAAAAACTATGGTGGACTAACTGATCTTTAAATCAGTTTATGAAAGAGCCCAATGCAAAAAAATGCATGTTGGGTCTTTGAAACAGTTCAAATCATTTCGATAATAATCCGTTTGATCTGTTTTACCGAGAAGGTCTACGGTTCGAATCCGTATAGCCCTAATATGCCCTTTTTTAGATTTTAGGATCTCTATCCTATGTTTTCTTTAGTTTAGTATAGTTTTCATTTTCTCATTAGTATTTGTTTATAGACTGGATAGGCGCCTGCGACATAGAATAGAGATAAAAGCATTACCAAAGGCTCATTCATCGAAAATCAAAATCATACAGACAGGAAAAGAAAAACGAATTTCTATCAAATCAATAGAAGAAAGGATCCTTTCCCTGATTTGAATCCCGTCCTCCTTCAAATAGGATATCTCTAGACTTCCCTATAATAACTGCAATGATTTTATCCATTTTGCGAATTCCTACTTTGTTTTAAGTATATTTATTACTTTGTTTATAGATACATTATGTAAATTGATCAACTTTAAATAGAAAAAATAAAGTAAAGAGTAAATAAGAAAACAGAATATTCTGTCTCATAGTTCTGAAATAGAGTTCTTTATTTTTATTTTATAGTATTACTTCTCATTAATTATACTGCATAGATTAGTCCTACTATCTTAATTAGGTTCTAATTTAGTAGTATTCTCATTTTTATTTAATAGTCTCTTATTATTTTATTATTAAATATTAAATAAAGGATAGAGCTATTCTTTTTTCTAGAGATTCTAGAGAAAGCGAGACAAAGTGAAACGAGAAAGTTTTCTTTATATAAGAATTAGATCTACATACACCATATCTAAATAGAATGGAAATCCAAAAGAAAGGGAGTTGGGATTCCATTGGATGAATCTTTAAAGAAGATGCAGCACAGAGGAAACAAAGGCTAAACTTAAACTAAGCGCTTTTGTTTGAACAAAAAAGATTCTTGTTTCACCGAGGAAAAGAGAGAAGTTCTGGATAAATTGACAATGCTGAATTGAATTGACTAATTTAAGTTCCGCCTATTCCACATTAATGGGAGTACATTATGTTTCTGCTTCACGAATATGATATTTTTTGGACATTTCTAATAATAGCAAGCCTTATTCCTATTTTGGCATTTTCGATTTCAGGACTTTTAGCCCCGGTTAGTGAAGGACCAGAGAAGCTTTCTAGTTATGAATCGGGTATAGAACCCATGGGAGGGGCTTGGGTACAATTCCGAATACGCTATTATATGTTTGCGCTCGTTTTTGTTGTTTTTGATGTGGAAACCGTCTTTCTATACCCTTGGGCAATGAGTTTCGACGTATTGGGTGTATCCGTTTTTATCGAAGCTTTGATTTTCGTGCTTATCTTAGTTGTTGGTTTAGTTTATGCATGGCGAAAAGGAGCCTTGGAATGGTCTTAACTGAATATTTAGACAAAAAAAAAGAAGGAAAAGATTCTATTGAGACAGTTATGAATTTGATTGAGTTTCCCTTACTTGACCAAACAAGTTCCAATTCTGTTATTTCAACTACACCAAATGATCTTTCGAATTGGTCAAGACTCTCCAGTTTATGGCCCCTTCTATACGGTACCAGTTGTTGTTTCATTGAATTTGCTTCATTAATAGGCTCACGATTCGACTTTGATCGTTATGGATTGGTACCAAGATCAAGTCCTAGGCAAGCAGACCTAATTTTAACAGCCGGTACGGTAACAATGAAAATGGCTCCCTCTTTAGTGAGATTATACGAGCAAATGCCTGAACCAAAATACGTCATTGCTATGGGAGCCTGTACTATTACAGGGGGAATGTTCAGTACGGATTCCTATAGTACTGTTCGGGGAGTTGATAAGTTAATTCCTGTGGATGTCTACTTGCCGGGCTGCCCACCTAAACCGGAGGCAGTTATAGATGCCCTAACAAAACTTCGTAAGAAGATATCGCGAGAAATAGTTGAGGATCAAACTCTATCTCAAAATAAAAATAGATGTTTTACTACCAGTCACAAGCTTTATGTTAGGCGCAGTACTCATACAGGAACTTATGAGCAAGAATTGCTCTATCAATCACCATCTACATTAGATATATCTTCTGAAACTTTTTTCAAATCCAAAAGTTCAGTACCTTCCTACAAATTAGTGAATTAGGAGAGGGGCTCTTTTGTGTAGAAAAATAAAAAGCAGGGCAATCTTTCAAACTTGCATCCGAAATGTGAAATATTTATACAAAGAGGGAGAGATGAAGACAATGCAGCAGGGTTGGTTATCTAATTGGCTAGTCAAACATGAGGTGGTTCATAGATCTTTGGGCTTTGATCACCGAGGAATAGAGACTTTACAAATAAAAGCAGGGGATTGGGATTCCATTGCTGTCATTTTATATGTATATGGTTACAATTATTTACGCTCCCAATGTGCTTATGATGTAGCACCCGGTGGATCTTTAGCTAGCGTGTATCATCTTACGAGAATACAATATGGTATAGATAATCCAGAAGAAGTCTGCATAAAAGTCTTTGCCCAAAAGGATAATCCTAGAATTCCGTCTGTCTTCTGGATTTGGAGAAGTGCCGATTTTCAAGAACGCGAATCTTATGATATGGTGGGAATCTCTTATGATAATCATCCGCGCCTTAAACGTATCCTAATGCCTGAAAGTTGGATAGGCTGGCCCTTACGTAAGGATTATATAACCCCCAATTTTTATGAAATACAAGATGCTCATTGAATGATAAGAAATTCATGCTCACTTATACAACACAACTCCAGATTTTATTCAAGTCAAGGAATATTTTTAGGTTCTTTTCCTAGATGAAACGGAATACCTATTTATAATTAATTCCTAATTATACAAAAGCATTCCAGATAGACTGAGCAAAAAAAGGGTTTCATTTGGATTCCCCTATTTTGAAAATCGCATATTAATTTCCTTCATATGAACAGAAAAATAGGATGACTCAAAGAAGTTCTCTACCAGGAACTTTGTACCGCGCACATTACTTAGCACAACTAGGAAAATAAGATAAGATAAAGATAAGCAAGACTAAAAAAATATTCGTCGGAATAGCGGAATACAAAATTAAGAAACGCAAAAAAATAAAGGGGAATCTCACCCCCTTCTTTATCATAAAGAAAAGATATATTTTAAAACTTCTTTAAAAAGAAAAAGAAGTGCCTCTATATTTATATTATAGATTTATCCACTTAGATGAATAAATATTATTAATGAATATGTATCACAATCCATCTCGAGGTATTTGGATCAATACCTATTCGGTGGATCTTTTTTTTTTTTTTCTCTGCCAGGAACCAGATTTGAACTGGTGACACGAGGATTTTCAGTCCTCTGCTCTACCAACTGAGCTATCCTGACCTTTTCTTGTGCATCATCCTAGTAGAGTATTTGTATCTATGTCAATTAAAAGGACTAAAAATTAATTAAAGTATTTCAAATTTTAAATTTGAAAATGGGGGGGGTAGTCCTATGCATTGTGCATGGTTTACTTAAATAAAACTTAAAAATAGAGTGAATAACCAAGATTTCTTGCCGATACTCTAATAAAAAAGAAATCTATTCAATGAATAGGATAAGATCCATTGAGTTCTCTTCGCATTCCTTTGTGAAAGAGTAGAATGAGAAAGCTAATGAATCTTAAACCCATTGCATTGATAAAAAGAAAAAAAAGTGCATTGATAAAAAGAAAAAAAAAAAGAGGATAAATAATAATAATATAGTATAGTTAGGGAATAAAAGAGGATTTGGGGATAGAGGGACTTGAACCCTCACAACTTATAAAGTCGACGGATTTTCCTTTTACTAGAAATTTCATTGTTGTCAGTATTGACATGTAGAATGGGACTCTCTCTTTGTCCTCGTCCGATTAATCCACTTTTTTAAAGATCTCGAAAACTTTGAATTTTAATTGAAGAATTTGATTATTCAATATTCGATTGGAGTGGATTCACAATAATGAAAAAAAAAAATTATGATATGAGTTTTTTATTTCATAATCATTATCATTTCTAATTTCATTTTTAAAAAAGATAAAGAACCTATATTATAATTAGAATATAATATGAGTTCTGTGATTAATCGTTTGCTATGTCAGTATCTATACGTGTTTATTAAATGTATAAGGTATAAAACCCCTCTTTCTCTAATTTAGAACTAGAAGGAATTCCACTAACAACACAACGTAATTAACTCGATTCGTTAGAACAGCTTCCATTGAGTCTCTGCACCTATCCTTTTCCTTTGTATTCTAGTTCGAGAACCCCTTGTTTTCTCAAAACACGGATTTGGCTCAGGATTGCCCTTTTTTAATTCCAGGGTTTCTCTGAATTTGGAAGTTACCACTTAGCAGGTTTCCATACCAAGGCTCAATACAATCAAGTCCGTAGCGTCTACCGATTTCGCCATATCCCCATTTCCCTCTTCTTTGAGACCAGGATTCCTTGTGTAATTTCATCCATCTCTTAGTTTTTTTTTTGAATCATTGAGTTCATCACTCAACGTAGTCTAGCAGTTCAGTTCGACTCTATTTGAGAGACCTCGCTTGCTTATTGCAATTCAGAATTGAATTGATTCTATCCTTGATGTATTTGCAATTCAATCCGAATCAATATATCCAAAAGTTTTTATCTCCCCCACCTCCCGTCTTACTTTTTTATAGTATTCAAAATTATACTATAACGCTTGATATTTATTCTTTTTTTCTAATCAGAATTAGCAATTTTATTTACTCTGACTCTATGTTCCCCTTAGTGAAATATTAATCCTCAAATTATTAACAAATAATAAAGTCTATAATGATCGAATGAAAATACCAATAAATTCTATAATTTTATTTTTTAATATCCTATAGTTAAGCATATCAAGCTAACTTTATCTTTAAGAAGTTTTAGTATTTTTTTATTTTTATAAGTATAACTTCAAATTTAGAACTAGTTAATAGCTAAGATTAATAACTAATATCTGAGATTTTACGGATTTCCTATACTATACCTATTTCTATTTGTTACACTATTTCCGTTATGTAAGCCCACTTAGCTCAGAGGTTAGAGCATCGCATTTGTAATGCGAGGGTCATCGGTTCAAATCCGATAGTCGGCTTTTTTTTCTCTATCGATGTTCTACGAACAAGAATCTCTTTTTTTCCGAATTAAATGGAGAATCCAGGATCTTTTATGTTTTTTACCTTACAATTTTGCTAGATACAAAACAATAAAATAAATAATATATATACAAAAAAAAAAGATTTTGATGAAATTCCATTTTTTGGGGTACTTTAGTTGATTTTACTCTGTTTATCCTGTAGTTTAATTCAGTTTTAATTTCGATGTATTCTGTAATGTAAATACAATGAAATTAATTGTGTAAAATGAAATTTCAATAAAATAAAAAAAGGAGTCTTCATGTCCCGTTATCGAGGACCTCGTTTAAAAAAAATACGCCGTCTGGGAGCTTTACCAGGACTCACTAGAAAAACACCTAAATCCGGAAGTAATCTTAAAAAAAAATTCAATTCTGGGAAAAAGGAGCAATATCGTATTCGTCTTCAAGAAAAACAGAAATTGCGTTTTCATTATGGTCTGACAGAACGACAATTACTTAGATATGTACATATCGCTGGAAAAGCAAAAAGGTCAACAGGCCAGGTTTTACTACAATTACTTGAAATGCGTTTGGATAATATCCTTTTTCGATTGGGTATGGCTTCAACCATTCCTGGGGCCCGCCAATTAGTCAACCATAGACATATTTTAGTTAATGGTCGTATAGTCAATATACCAAGTTTTCGTTGCAAACCCCGAGATATTATTACTACGAAAGATAACCAAAGATCAAAAGGTCTGGTTCAAAATTATATTGCTTCATCGGACCCGGGGAAATTGCCAAAGCATTTGGCGATTGACACGTTGGAATATAAAGGACTAGTAAATAAAATCCTAGATAGGAAGTGGGTCGGTCTCAAAATAAATGAGTTGTTAGTTGTAGAATATTACTCTCGTCAGACTTGAACTTAACGAAAAAAGGAAAGGTTCATAGAATTTTCTTCCCCTTCCCCTTTCCCCGAACTAAATCGCCCTAAGACCATTACCATTAATTTGTATTTTCCCATCAACTAGCTAAAATTGATTAACCCTAGGATTAGGATCCTTTTTTCTTTTTTCCTCTATGTGTATTTTACATACCACAGTAATTTGCTATAGAGAATTTCTAATTTCTATTAAATCAAAATAAGATAATATAAGATATTATATTATTGCTGGAAAAAATTGTTATTTGATTTGATACATTGTGATCCTTAACGTTGATGAATTAAGAAAAACGGAAAGAGAGGGATTCGAACCCTCGGTAAACAAAAGTCTACATAGCAGTTCCAATGCTACGCCTTGAACCGCTCGGCCATCTCTCCTACATAACTTATTATGGAAAATAAACTGAGTGAATAGCGAGTTTTCTTATTCCTGCAGTACAGGTACAACCGCAACCACTCGGGGGTTCCATAGTTCTATTGGAAAAATTCCTTTTGATCTAAGTGGAAGGATACAGGATTTTTTACTAGAAATTGCGCTCGCTATAAAATAAAAGTTTTAATTTGGGTTTTCCCGCAACTAAAGAAAAAGAAAATGGAAGAATTCTTCTTATTGCATAATAAAATAAAGAAACCTTAGAATTCCGTTTGCATAAGATACGCTACACCATACTATCGAAATCAAAAATAGGGTATGAGACAATTAATAACTTTGAAAACACGAAATAGTTGATAACATAAGTTGTTGTTCAGAAATAGGAAAGTGGAATGAAATCCAGTCTTAGTCAAATATTTCATATCTCTTCGTGTCCAAGCAGAAGGAAAAGGATACAATTTGAGCTGAGCGGAAAATCCATATCTCTCTTATCCATTTAAAGCATATGGATTTAGAGTAGAGCATATGGATCAATCTATTTATAATTATAAGAATCGAATGTGTTTGTTTTTATGTTATTTTGTGAAGGAATGAAAACAATTCTATATAGAATGGGTTGGGAATTATGCCTAGATCCCGTGGAAATGGAAATTTCATTGATAAGACCTCCTCAATTGTAGCCAATATTTTATTGCGAATAATTCCGACAACCTCAGGAGAAAAAAAGGCATTTACTTATTATAGAGATGGTGCGATTTGACTCTTTTTTTTGCTTTTTTTTAGCCCTACCTATACCTCAGTCTTACGAAAAAGAGAGGGGGGTTGGCATAGAGAGAACCAAATTTGTAAAGCAAACAAACCCACGCTTCGGGAAGGTGAGGCGAACTAACAATTCCTTCCGTCGTGTATCCTCGATTGATGCGGCTTCAGATACTTCAATTGTAGATTTGAGTATTGAGCGAAAGGTTACACCTACAGGATATGGTATGGTATGGATTACAGGCCAATCCTACTCTATTAGTATCCGTAGGCAGCATAGGGGAGAAAAGCACTACACCTAGAAATAGGAATCAACAAGAGAAAAACTTTGTTAGAAATTACCCCTTTCCTGATCGGTATCAGGGCTGGGAAGAATGGTTGGGATAACAAACAACCATCAGGTTTGTACTTTGGATACCCCTATAACCATCAAAGATCGTTGAAGTAGCTAATTCCTCTAAATAGGAGGCGTTGAGAACAAAGAAATTATTGGAGCTATCGTTTTCCTCTAGCATTAATAGAATTCATTGGTGTTAAGAAAAACCTCTTGTGGGAAGGTTGGCTAGAGATTTCTTGGAAAAATACCAGCCCCTTTCGGTTCATAATGAGACGGGACTAATTCTATTTTGATTCTATAGATTATTTCGCTTAGTACTATTATGTACAGAAGGGAGGAGCCGTATGAGATGAAAACCTCATGTACGGTTTTGGAACGGAGATTTTTTGAATAGAATGAACGACCGTAACGGATGTTGGCTCAATCCGAAGGAAATTATGCGGAAGCTTTGCAAAATTATTATGAAGCTACGCGACTAGAAATCGATCCCTGATCGATCGAAGTTATATACTCTATAACATAGGCCTTATACACACAAGCAATGGAGAGCATACAAAGGCTTTGGAATATTATTTCCGGGCACTAGAACGAAACCCCTTCTTACCGCAAGCTTTTAATAATATGGCCGTGATCTGTCATTACGTGCGACTATCTCCACTATAGAAAGAAAAAAAAAAAAGAGAGGATCAAATTTTCTAGTAAATACTAGAAAAAAAGGGCTTTCTACATAGGGATCGTAAAAACAACGATTTTTCCCTATCAGCTGTAGGAAGGAAGGACACTTCACGAGAATCAAAAAACGAAGAAAGTATGGCCTATACTACTACTCTATGGATAAAGTTTCTCAAATTGATAGAGAAAGCACCGTAAAGATCAATTAGTGAGCGACTGGGTCGATACAACTAAAAAAAACTGCTTACTTATCCCATGATATGGGGCAAAATTTAGGAATCCGCTTATGTAATAGAGCCGATCCACTAAGGGATTAAGCAGCGGTGTAGTATCAGATCCCAAAGATAGTAAGTTCTTTTTTCTTTCTTATGGAAAAAAGTCTTTTTCAAGGATTCTATAGAGATTTCATATATGAAACCGGGATAGTTACCTCTCAGAAAATTTGAACGAAGGCTCTATATCTATCTATGCTTCATTCTTCTGAAGGTGGGAAAAAAGATCAAACTGATTATTGATAAAAATTAGGGTTTGAAACTTAGGTAATTAATTTCTTCTGCTTAACCCAAGAACAAATTGGATCGATTTTTGATAAATCGAATTCAGTTAAGATAGGGGAAATTCAGATAGCAATTTCTGAGCCGTATGAGGTAGGAAACTCTCAAGTACGGTTCTAAGGGAAGGAACTTCCTATTCCGACCGAGGAGAACAGGCCATTCTACAGGGTGATTCGGAAATTGCGGAAGCTTGGTTTGATCAAGCTGCTGAATATTGGAAACAAGCTATAGCGCTTACTCCGGGAAATTATATTGAAGCACAGAACTGGTTGAAGATTACGAAGCGCTTTGAATTTGAATAAGACCATGCTCCTTCTTTTTCATAAAATGGGTGGTTTGGTTGTTGATCCATTAATCAAATAAATTAGGTCGTAAGATCGAATCAAGAATTTCATTATATCCATTTCTTATACCTTCTATTTTATATGATATTTCATAAGAATAAACCATAGGGATAGGGTCTAGAATAGAAGTAATAAAGTGAATAAAAAGAGGGGGCAATCTAAATATTGCTAATATATTAGGACCATCTTATTAATAATTCTAATGAGTTATCTTGGAATTTAGAATCAAATAAAAAACCCTATATTATGCTCAAGGAAAGTAGATATAGATAGGAGCTTATGCCCTCAAAAAAAATACACTAGTTTCTTAAATTAAAAATAAAAAAGATTTTTTTCTTACGTCGAGAAATATTTGTTTTTCAAGATAAACAATGTCCGTTAGGCACCTAATCTTTATGTCATAATAGACCCGAACACTTGCCTCGGATTGACTTCAATATATAATTGCTCCAGTGAATAACTAAAAAAAAAATAGAAGGATGGTAGATAGTAAAGAAAAGAACTAATCACAATATCTATCTTTCAAAATCTATCTTTCAAAATCTATCTTTCAAAATATATATCTTTCAAAGATTCACTAAAAAGACAGTTGGCGGGTCTCTTTGTATGTCTTGTCCGGAAAGAGGAGGACTTAATGATTATTCGTTCGCCGGAACCAGAAGTAAAAATTGTTGTGGATAGGGATCCTGTAAAAACATCTTTTGAGGAATGGGCCAGACCCGGCCATTTCTCAAGAACACTAGCTAAGGGCCCTGATACTACCACTTGGATCTGGAACCTACATGCTGATGCTCACGATTTCGATAGTCATACTGGTGATTTGGAGGAGATTTCTCGAAAAGTCTTTAGTGCTCATTTCGGGCAACTTTCCATTATCTTTCTTTGGTTGAGTGGCATGTACTTTCATGGCGCCCGTTTTTCCAATTATGAAGCATGGCTAAGTGATCCTACTCACATTGGACCCAGTGCTCAGGTAGTTTGGCCTATAGTAGGGCAAGAAATATTGAATGGTGATGTAGGCGGGGGTTTCCGAGGAATCCAAATAACCTCTGGTTTTTTTCAGCTTTGGCGAGCATCTGGAATAACTAGTGAATTACAACTCTATTGTACTGCAATTGGTGCATTGATTTTTGCAGCGTTAATGCTTTTTGCTGGTTGGTTCCATTATCACAAAGCCGCTCCCAAATTGGCCTGGTTCCAAGATGTAGAATCCATGTTGAATCACCACTTAGCGGGATTATTAGGACTTGGGTCTCTTTCTTGGGCGGGGCACCAAATTCATGTATCTTTACCAATTAACCAATTTCTTGACGCTGGGGTGGATCCTAAAGAGATACCACTTCCTCATGAATTTATCTTGAATCGGGACCTTTTGGCTCAACTTTATCCTAGTTTTGCCGAAGGAGCAACCCCTTTTTTCACTTTAAATTGGTCCAAATACGCAGAATTTCTGACTTTTCGCGGAGGACTAGATCCAGTAACCGGTGGTCTCTGGCTGACCGATATTGCGCACCATCATTTAGCTATTGCTATTCTTTTCCTAATCGCAGGTCATATGTATAGGACCAATTGGGGTATTGGCCATGGACTTAAAGATATTTTGGAGGCTCACAAGGGCCCATTTACAGGACAAGGCCATAAGGGTCTTTATGAAATCTTAACAACGTCATGGCATGCTCAATTATCTCTTAACCTAGCTATGCTAGGCTCTACAACCATTGTTGTAGCTCATCATATGTATTCTATGCCTCCCTATCCATACCTAGCTACTGACTATGGTACACAACTTTCCTTGTTCACACACCACATGTGGATTGGCGGATTTCTAATAGTCGTGTGCTGCTGCACATGCAGCAATTTTTATGGTAAGAGACTATGATCCAACTACTCGATACAACGATCTATTAGATCGCGTCCTTAGACACCGCGATGCAATCATATCCCACCTTAACTGGGTATGTATATTTCTAGGTTTTCACAGTTTTGGCTTGTACATTCATAATGATACCATGAGTGCTTTAGGCCGTCCACAAGATATGTTTTCGGATACTGCCATACAATTACAACCTATCTTTGCTCAATGGGTACAAAATATCCATGCTACTGCGCCTGGCGTAACAGCTCCTGGTGCAACAACAAGTACTAGCTTAACGTGGGGAGGCGGCGAGTTAGTAGCAGTAGGTGGCAAAGTGGCTTTGTTACCTATTCCATTAGGAACCGCAGATTTTTTAGTCCATCACATTCATGCATTTACCATACATGTGACTGTATTAATACTTTTGAAAGGTGTTTTATTTGCTCGGAGTTCCCGTTTGATACCCGATAAAGCAAATCTAGGTTTTCGCTTTCCTTGCGATGGGCCTGGCCGAGGGGGAACATGTCAAGTATCCGCCTGGGATCATGTTTTCTTAGGTTTATTCTGGATGTACAATGCAATTTCGGTAGTCATTTTCCATTTCAGTTGGAAAATGCAGTCGGATGTTTGGGGTACTATAAGTGATCAAGGGGTGGTAACTCATATTACAGGGGGAAACTTTGCACAGAGTTCCATTACGATTAATGGGTGGCTTCGAGATTTCTTGTGGGCACAGGCATCGCAAGTCATTCAGTCTTATGGTTCTTCATTATCTGCATATGGTCTTTTTTTCTTAGGTGCTCATTTTGTCTGGGCCTTCAGTTTAATGTTTTTATTCAGCGGCCGTGGTTATTGGCAAGAACTCATTGAATCTATCGTTTGGGCTCATAACAAATTAAAAGTTGCTCCTGCTACTCAGCCTAGAGCCTTGAGCATTATACAAGGACGCGCTGTAGGAGTAACCCATTACCTTCTGGGTGGAATTGCCACGACATGGGCATTCTTCTTAGCGAGAATTATTGCAGTAGGATAGTGGCTAGGAGGATTTGAAAGGCATTATGGAATTAAGATTTCCCAGGTTTAGCCAAGGCTTAGCTCAGGACCCCACTACTCGTCGTATTTGGTTTGGTATTGCTACCGCACATGATTTCGAAAGTCATGATGATATTACTGAAGAACGTCTTTATCAGAACATTTTTGCTTCTCACTTTGGGCAATTAGCAATAATCTTTCTATGGACGTCCGGAAATCTGTTTCATGTAGCTTGGCAAGGAAATTTTGAATCATGGATACAGGATCCTTTACACGTAAGACCTATTGCTCATGCGATTTGGGATCCTCATTTTGGTCAACCCGCTGTGGAAGCCTTTACTCGAGGAGGTGCTGCTGGTCCAGTGAATATTGCTTATTCTGGAGTTTATCAGTGGTGGTATACAATAGGATTACGCACCAATGAGGATCTTTATACTGGAGCTCTTTTTCTATTATTTCTTTCTACGCTGTCCTTAATAGCGGGTTGGTTACATCTACAACCCAAATGGAAACCAAGCCTTTCGTGGTTCAAAAACGCGGAATCTCGTCTCAATCATCATTTGTCAGGACTTTTCGGGGTAAGTTCTTTGGCTTGGACAGGACATTTAGTTCATGTTGCTATTCCCGCATCCAGGGGGGAGTACGTTCGATGGAATAATTTCTTAGATGTATTACCCTATCCCCAGGGGTTGGGACCCCTTTTGACGGGTCAATGGAATCTTTATGCCCAAAACCCTGATTCGAGTAATCATTTATTTGGTACCGCTCAAGGAGCGGGAACTGCCATTCTAACTCTTCTTGGGGGATTCCATCCACAAACACAAAGTTTGTGGCTGACCGATATGGCTCACCATCATTTAGCTATTGCATTTATTTTTCTCATTGCCGGTCACATGTATCGAACTAACTTCGGAATTGGGCACAGTATTAAAGATCTTTTAGAAGCGCATACTCCTCCGGGGGGTCGATTAGGGCGTGGGCATAAGGGCCTTTATGACACAATCAACAATTCGATTCATTTTCAGTTAGGTCTTGCTCTAGCTTCTTTAGGGGTTATTACTTCCTTAGTAGCTCAACATATGTACTCTTTACCTTCCTTATGCATTCATAGCACAAGACTTTACTACTCAAGCTGCTTTATATACTCATCACCAATATATTGCAGGGTTCATCATGACAGGGGCTTTTGCTCATGGAGCTATTTTTTTCATTAGGGATTACAATCCGGAACAGAATGAGGATAATGTATTGGCAAGAATGTTAGACCATAAAGAAGCTATCATATCTCATTTAAGTTGGGCTAGCCTCTTTCTAGGATTCCATACCTTGGGCCTTTATGTTCATAACGACGTCATGCTTGCTTTTGGTACTCCAGAAAAGCAAATCTTGATCGAACCTATATTTGCCCAATGGATACAATCTGCTCATGGCAAGACGACATATGGGTTCGATATACTCTTATCTTCAACGAATGGCCCCGCTTTCAATGCGGGTCGAAGCCTATGGTTGCCCGGATGGTTGAATGCTGTTAATGAGAATAGTAATTCGCTTTTCTTAACAATAGGACCTGGGGATTTCTTGGTTCATCATGCTATTGCTCTAGGTTTGCATACAACTACATTGATTTTAGTAAAGGGCGCTTTAGATGCACGCGGTTCCAAATTAATGCCAGATAAAAAGGATTTTGGATATAGTTTTCCTTGTGACGGCCCAGGGCGCGGCGGTACTTGTGATATTTCTGCTTGGGACGCATTTTATTTGGCAGTTTTCTGGATGTTAAATACCATTGGGTGGGTTACTTTTTATTGGCATTGGAAACATATCACATTATGGCAGGGCAACGTTTCACAATTTAATGAATCCTCCACTTATTTGATGGGATGGTTAAGAGATTACCTATGGTTAAACTCTTCACAACTTATCAATGGATATAATCCTTTTGGGATGAATAGTTTATCGGTATGGGCGTGGATGTTCTTATTTGGACATCTTGTTTGGGCT
Organism: Triticum urartu; assembly: GCF_056163025.1. NCBI lineage: Eukaryota > Viridiplantae > Streptophyta > Magnoliopsida > Poales > Poaceae > Triticum > Triticum urartu. The sequence continues at coordinate 14,092 of NW_028261075.1, read as the reverse complement.
ACTGGATTTATGTTCTTAATTTCCTGGCGGGGGTATTGGCAGGAATTAATTGAGACTTTAGCATGGGCTCATGAACGCACACCTTTAGCTAATTTAATTCGCTGGAGAGATAAGCCCGTGGCTCTTTCCATTGTGCAAGCAAGATTGGTTGGATTAGCTCACTTTTCCGTGGGTTATATATTCACTTATGCAGCTTTCTTGATTGCCTCAACATCAGGCAAGTTTGGTTAATTTAGTTTGTTTTTTTGTACTGTATCAGCACCTAGTTCATTACTCTTGATAGAGAGGGAGGATCTGCCTTTTTAGATTTCTTTTTCTATTTATTTTTCCATCTAGGATTAGAACCGTATACTTGGTAATAATAGCAACGACACATTATGGCAAAAAAAAGTTTGATTCAGAGGGAGAAGAAGCGGCAGAAATTAGAACAGAAATATCATTTGATTCGTCAATCTTTAAAAAAAAAGATAAGAAGCAAAGTTTCTCCCTTGAGTTTGAGTGAAAAAACGAAAATGCGAGAAAAATTGCAATCCCTACCGCGTAATAGTGCACCTACACGCCTTCATCGACGTTGTTTTTTGACCGGAAGACCTAGAGCTAACTATCGACATTTTGGGCTATCCGGACACGTACTTCGAGAAATGGTTTATGAATGTTTGTTACCGGGTGCAACAAGATCCAGTTGGTAAGGATAAAATACCCTTTCGTATTTGTATGGATTTCTGGAATTGATAATCATAGAGGAGCCCTCTTTACCATTCTGTATAAATGGACTATTCTATTTGTATAGATATTGGTAGAGGGGCGTATCCAACCCTCTTTTATCCACTAGTTACCCCTCTTTAGTTTAAGAGTATAGAGCAGTTTGGTAGCTCATAAGGCTCATAACCTTGGGGTTGCGGGTTCGATTCCCACTACCGCCTCCATACTCCTTCTTTATGATATATGCATGATATAATATATACATCATGCATTTGTATCTGGATTTTTTGATTTCCTAAAAGAGTTTTGGTCTAACAGTTTTTTCTCGGAAGAAGCAAAAAAATAAAAGAAAGAATAAAATATGAAAGAAAAGCGTCCATTGTCTAATGGATAGGACAGAGGTCTTCTAAACCTTTGGTATAGGTTCAAATCCTATTGGACGCAATCTTATTTCTATCTATTCTTTAAATAACTATACTAAACTAAAAACAAAGAAAACTTTTTTGCATGATTCAAATGAAAAAGCTTTCTCAACGATTCCTATTCTACTAACAAGAGTAGACATGCAAAATTTATTTGTTACTGAAGAGAAAACCGTTCCAGCTGTTCCTGAATAGCTTCCTTCAAAAGGATTTCCGCTTGCTCGGTGAATGTCTTGCTAGAAGATATAATTTCTTGGAATTGAGGTTTAGTATCTTTTAGATGTTTACGTAACTCATCCAGAAATTTATTTACCTGTTCAATTTCTAACGAATCAAGATATCCTCTTGTTCCGGTATAAATAGTAGCTATCTGCTCTTCCACTGGGAGAGGATTTGCCTGGGATTGTTTAAGCAATTCCCTTAATCGTCGACCCCTTGCCAATTGATTCTGACTTGTTTTATCGAGAGCAGAGGCGAATTGTGCAAAGGCTTGTAACTCTGCGAATTGCGCTAGTTCCAATTTTGATTTGCCAGCTACTTGTTTCATGGCTTTAATTTGAGCCGCGGATCCTACTCTGGAAACAGAAATACCCACATTAATAGCGGGTCGAATTCCGGCATTGAATAGATCCGCAGATAAGAATATTTGTCCATCTGTAATGGAGATTACATTAGTAGGAATATAGGCGGAAACGTCTCCAGATTGAGTCTCAACTATTGGTAAAGCGGTCATACTTCCTTCGCCTAAAAGAGAATTTAATTTAGCGGCTCTTTCTAAAAGGCGTGAATGCAAATAAAAAACATCCCCTGGATAAGCCTCACGTCCGGGAGGTCTTCTTAATAGAAGGGACATTTGGCGATAAGCTTGTGCCTGTTTGGAGAGATCATCATAAATTATTAAAGTATGCCGTTCGCGGTACATAAAATACTCAGCCAGGGCTGCTCCCGTATAAGGAGCGAGGTATTGTAATGTAGCAGGTGAATCCGCCATTTCAGCTACTACAATAGTGTATTCCATGGCCCCCTCCTCATGGAAAGTAGTTACTACTTGAGCTACGGAGGATGCTCTTTGACCGATAGCTACATAAACACATATTACACCTTGCCCTTTTTGATTGAGAATTGTATCTGTGGCTACTGCTGTTTTGCCAGTCTGTCTGTCCCCAATAATTAACTCTCGCTGACCGCGCCCTATAGGGATCATCGAATCGATAGCAATAAGCCCTGTTTGAAGAGGTTCGTATACGGAACGCCTGGAAATTATACTTGGAGCAGGAGATTCAATTAAGCGAGATTCGGAAGCTATAATTTCGCCTTTCCCATCAATAGGTTTAGCCAGAGCATTTACAACACGACCCAAGTAAGCCTCACTCACGGGTATCTGAGCAATTCTTCCTGTTGCTTTTACAAAACTTCCCTCTTGTATCATCAACCCATCGCCCATTAATACAATCCCAACATTTTTGGATTCCAAATTCAGAGCAATACCCCTAGTACCTTCTGCAAATTCGACTAATTCACCTGACATTATTTCACCAAGACCTATAATACGAGCAATCCCATCCCCCACTTGAACTACGCGACCTATATTCTCAATCCCTACTTTCCTATTATATTGTTCAATACGTTCGCGGAGAATTTTATGAATTTCGTCGACTCGAAGGGTTGCCATTAGTGTTTCTTGACTCTTTTTTCGGAAGCAAGGGGAAAAATAATGCCTAAATTCTAAACGAAAGTAGAAGTTCAAGGCCTAATTAATTTAATTATTTCTTCCATTCCAGGGACCCGAGAATGCCAATATTAGCACGAATCGTACGGAAATGTAACTCGGTATTCAAACAACTATTCAGAGTTCCTAGAGCTCCTTGTACGGCCTGTTGGAAAACCCGCTGTCGGACCTGATTCATTGCCCTTTGTTTTTCAAAATAAAGGGTTTCGTTTTTAGACTTTTCCAATTGTTCCAAACTAATAGAAGTAGCATTAATCAAATTTGCTTTTTCTCGTTCTATCTCAGAGTATCCATTCATTCGATACTCATCCGCTTCTAGTTCGACTTTCTGTAATCGAATCCGAGCTTTTTCGAGTTGCTCAATGGTCCCTCTACGCAATTCTTCTGAATTTCGAATAGTACTCAAGATCCTCTGTTTTCGATTATCTAATAAATCTTTTAATGAAAGTAGATTATTTTGTAAGTTTACAACTTTTATGATCTCTTCCCGAACCAAACATGAATCTTTCGATTCATTTGGCTCTCACGCTCCTTTTTTTTTTTCTATAGCTATTTCCATATCTTTTTTTTAAGTAATGAGCCTATCCTCTATCTTCTTTTTTATGTTTATATTTCAATATACCGAAACCTATATAAGACTAGATAAATATTAAGAGGACTCTTCCGCCTAGATAAAAATATATCATGGTCAGCAAAGTTGTTTCTTTATTTTTATTTGCCCTCTAGTTAATAATTTCAATTTCATTAAGAAAAACTAACTAAATAAATGGAAAATGAAAATTAATAGAATTCTTTTTTATTTTTTTTTTCTTCAAATCCAAAAAATTTCTCTTTTTTATACATAGGTCGTCGATTCGGCATTGGTTAAAAAAGGGCAGGGTGCCCCCTTTTTTTTCTAGTAAATAGTTCAAACCATTTTATCGATATGAGTGTTCTATATCAGATAAATTTTACATTAGCTATTTCCCGTTTAAATTGGTACTAATACTAATATAGTTGTAGAAAGAGTACCTCTTTTTGCCTGGACTTCAAGCAGTTTAGCTTTAACCGTGTTAATGGTCTCACATTCTTGGTTTATAGAGAATCAAAGTTGATTTACCAATGAGTCGCGAAATGCTATGGTTCTTCCATATGATTTCTGAATTTATTCAGAAGTAATTCGTCGAGATCGTGCACCCTTTTCTTATTTATCCGAAAAATACTAAAAAATATTATAAAGTGCAGCCGGATAGATCCAATCTATTCTTGAAATAGACAACTCGCACACACTCCCTTTCCAAAAAAAATCAAAACACCAACCACTACAGTTAGATTTATTAGATTTGTTGCTAAAATATCGGTATTAAGCCCGAAACTGCCAGCGGATGGCCAGTGAGCTAAAAAAACGAAAGAATGGGTTACATTTTTCATATGCTCTCCTCTTATAGATAGGACGAACAAAGAACAAAGTTTTTCGATCACTTACTTCGCTCGCCCTTTTTTGATCGGTTTTTTTAATGCAAATAGATTCAATCTAGTAATTTCTTTTAGATTAAGTCTTACGTCTTGTTTGACCGGTGAAAGACTTCCTTTGTTGAAATGTTCTGTTCCCAAAATTCCTAAAATAAAAGGAAAAAACTTTCCACTTTCCTAAACTAAGGACGGGAAATAAGAAGGTGAGCATATCTTCTAAATTAATAATACTCAACTCAGCCCTTCCTAGAATGGGGTATTATCTGTCCCGATAAATAGATAATTCCAGGAGTAATAAATAGGAGTAAATTAAATAAAGTATTGATATAATTGGAATTGTGGAAGCAAATACCAATTTACTAAAAAAAGAAAAAAGTATCTAATCGAAATCGAAAGAATTTTTTTTTTAAGATTAAACAAAAGGGTTCGCAAATAAAAGCGCTAGTGCCACAACTAGTCCATAAATTGTTAAAGCTTCCATAAAAGCTAGACTAAGCAATAAAGTACCTCGTATTTTACCTTCTGCTTCTGGCTGTCTCGCAATACCTTCTACAGCTTGTCCTGCAGCAGTACCTTGACCAACTCCAGGTCCAATAGAAGCAAGCCCTACGGCCAATCCAGCAGCAATAACAGAAGCAGCAGCAATTAGTGGATTCATGGTGAGTAGTTCCTCGTGTCAAAAAAAAGAAATGGTTAAGGATACAATCAACCAATAAATTCTTACTTCTAAGCTCTATTGGGGAGAAGTAAAGTAACTAAAAAGTACAAATTGAAATCAAATTGAAATGATAATGTGAATTGTCCGAACTACATAGAAGGGAATTCCATATCCATATATCGGATTAGATAATGAATCTAACCTAGGAATATATAATATAATATCCTATATATATACATTTGTTTCTTCTATTTTGTTTGCATATTTTCTCATTTTCTATTGAATCGGATTCTAAAATCATTGCTTAAAGTGGAAACCTGCATAAAAGAGGACTCCACTTATAGACATTAAGGATATTATAGTATAGATCTAGCCTGACTCCACCCTCCTTAATGCATATATACTTTGAAAATTCCATAATATAGTCTATTCTATTCTCTCTCCTACAACTCTAGGCTATATATTCATACGCATTTCTAACTATTTTTTTGCAACCAAGCAGATTATCTGGAACCATGCATGAATTGAGCTAAGCTGCAAAAAAAAAAAATACTATTTCCAAAAAGAGTCAATTCAATGATGACCCTCCATGGATTCACCTATATAGGCTGCGGCTAATGTTGCAAAAATAAGAGCTTGAATACCGCTTGTAAATAATCCAAGAAACATGACCGGTATAGGGATTACTAAGGGGACTAAAGAAACAAGAACAACAACGACTAATTCATCCGCCAATATATTCCCGAAAAGTCGAAAGCTAAGCGATAATGGTTTTGTGAAATCTTCTAGGATGTTAATTGGTAAAAGGATTGGAGTTGGTTTAATATATTTCTCGAAATAGCTCAATCCTTTTTTGCTAAGACCAGCATAAAAATATGCCGCTGACGTGAGTAAAGCTAAAGCAACAGTAGTATTTATATCATTCGTGGGCGCTGCTAATTCCCCATGGGGTAACTCTATAATTTTCCAAGGTAAAAGAGCACCCGACCAATTCGAAACAAAAATAAAAAGGAACATAGTTCCAATAAAGGGAACCCAGGGACCATATTCTTCTCCAATCTGAGTTTTGCTCAAGTCTCGAATAAACTCAAGGACATATTCAAAAAAATTCTGACCGTCGGTCGGGATGGTTTGTGGATTCCGAACAGCTATGACAACTGAACCTAGCAAGATAGTAATTACGACCCAAGAAGTGATGAGTACTTGGGCATGAATTTGGAAACCTCCTATTTGCCAATAGAAGTGTTGGCCTACTTCTACACCCGATATATCGTATAACCCCTTGAGTGTTTTAATGGAACAAGGTATAATATTCATATTGTCCTCTGATAAAAATTGAACTTCAAAAAAGGAATTCTTTTGATTCAACCATCTCTTTCTCAACTCAGCAACTTGAAGTATTAATCTTATATTTAGGATACCAAGAAAGCACATCAGATCATAATATATATCAATACCCTCTAATATATATCAATATTCCCCTTCTTTTTTCTATGCAAAAAAAATTCTATGCAAAAAAAAAGATATAGTAAAGTAAGTGATTCCATAAATTTACGCAGTTGCCCAAGAATTCACTATATATTCTTAATCAACGATTTCTTATATAGAGAGAACGGCCCTCACAAATTGAAAATACTAATTTGTTAAGAATCAATCGAATTGAAGTCATAGTGTCATCGTTGGCTGGAATCGATATATTCGCGAGATCCGGGTCACAATTTGTATCGACTAAAGAAATAGTAGGAATCCCCAAAATGGCACATTCCCGAAGAGCTATATACTCTTTTTGCTGATCAAGGACGATCACAATGTCTGGCAATCTCGTCATATATTTGATCCCGCCGAGATACCTTTGCAAAGTAGATAATTTTCTCTTCAAGATTGCCACATCTCTTTTTGGGAGATGGTGGAATTTTCCCATTTTTTCTTCTGCTCTTAAGTCTCTAAATTGAGAAAGTCTAGTTTTCGTAATCGACCAATTCGTTAACATACCACTGAACCACTTTTTATTAACATAATGACAACGAGCCCTTATTGCAGCTGATGCTACTAAATCTGTTGCTCTTTTTTTGGTACCAACAATTAAGAAACTTTTTCCCTGACTTGCTGCATCAAAAACTAAATCACAAGCTTCTGATAAAAAACGAGCCGTTCTAGCGAGATTTATAATATGAGTACCTTTACGCTTTGCCGAAATGTAAGGGGCCATTTTAGGATTCCATTTCTTAATACCATGACCAAAATGAACTCCTGCTTCTATCATCTCTTTCAAATTAATGTTCCAATATCTTCTTGTCATTTTTTCCACACTTCCTTTTTTTTAATCCTACCATTCCATTACGGAATTTAGTTCTTTTTGAAGATTAAGAAAGATCCGAAATAGCTTGAAATAAATAATAATTGTTCCGAGAGAACCTTGTACTAAGATAAGAGTTGGCCATTGATACATGGTATAAACATAACCACCTTAATGAATTAACTGACTTGTTTTACTTATTAAAATAAAAATCTTAAAAATCTAAAATTTGACCTGTTAGTGTTCTAAGTTCAAAAGTCTAGTAAAGTAAAAAATATTTTTATGGGGGTTCTTATGTCTCATAAAAATTGTTTGTTACGTCAGAATCTGAAGAAACTAATTCTGTATGGAGAAACAAAAAATCTCTCATTTCCGACGCGAATAGATTTTTTTTTTTTATTTCGAAATAAAGGTTCTTGTCTTGTGGGGAACGATGCACAAATTTTTGGAATCCGGTACCAACAGGTATAATCCCCCCCAGAACTACGTTTTCTTTCAAGCCTTTCAACCAATCAATGCGACCTCGTAGGGCAGCTTTTGCTAAAACTCGAGCAGTTTCTTGAAAACTTGCTTCAGATATGAAACTTTGGGTATTCAGGGAAGCCCTTGTTATTCCCAATAAGATTGCCCGATAATAGATCGATTCATCCAAAGCTCGTCCTGCTCGTTCCGCTCGCAATAGTCCGATTAATTCCCCAGGCGAAAAAACATTAGACATTCCATCTTCGGAAACCCGCACTTTTGATGTTACTTGGCGTATAATAATCTCTATATGTCTATTATGGATCTGTACCCCTTGGGATCGATAAACCTTTTGGATTTTATTAACCAAAGAGATACGACTTTGGGCTATGGTTAGCTCAGCTCCAATCAAGAATCCCCAAGGGACCCCAAGAATTCTTGGTATACGCTCATTCCAATCCTCAATTCTCCTTTCGAGATTCGGGGATAATGAATCAATTGAACGCGCTTCAAAGATTTGTTCCACTTTTGGAAGACCTTGCGTTATGTCACTAGATCTCGATTTTTCATATATAAACGTAACTAACCTATCTCCCTTGTAAAGGATTTCTCCATAATGACCATTAACAGTTGCTCCTGTAGTGGCCAAATAAGGTTTAGCTGCTCTTATAACAAAGGAATTCATATTTACAATGAAAATTTGACCGGATTTTTTTATGTGCGATTTAAATAGACATACATTTTCACAAATAAATTGTCCAAGGTGAATTATTGCCAATGTCTCTTCCCAAGAATCATGATGGACAAAGTGACAATTCAAAAGGAATGGATCCAACATTATGTTACTATCGAAATTAGAAATCCTTTTATTTTCATCTATTAAAGAGTATTTAAGTTCTTGAAGTACTTGGAAGGTTTGTTTTAAATTGTCAACGAACAAATATTTTTTTAACAGGATTTTATTATGCGTTAGTAAATAGTAAGATGAAGAAAAATGCGATATACTAGCTACAATAGCGCCTAAGGGCCCAAAAATTTCTCGAATAGGAATTCTAGGATTCCATTCTTTTATCGCATTGGGATGTTTTGAATTCTTGAATAAACCAATTCGAGAACAGTTGGATGCCGACAAAATCATCAAAGAGTGGTATTCTTTATTTCGATTCAACAAAGTGCCAATAGCTTCTGGATGTTGGCTAAGTGATTCAATCTTCGCCTTGGAATAAAAAGAATTGATATTGGCGCGATCTAACCTATTATGGGGAATCGGTCCTGCACTTGTCCTACCATACCTTTTTCGTGTATACGAAATAGTGGACTTGACTAACTCAATTCTTAGGAAATCGCGAATAAGATCATTTGCTCTTACCTCAACAAGGGAAGCACCAGCCTTTTCTTTTTCTTCTTGTTCCCAATTCACTACTAAGCAAGTTCTAACAAATTGACTATTTGTGTGATAAATTCTTTGAGTTAACTTGCTATTTTCATGAGAAATAAAATTGACAAGTCGAATTTGGAGATTATTTTCTTCTTGCAAGAGATCCTGCGGGAAAAGTGTTGCTAAATTTCTTCCTTCGTCCATTTCATATGCCACTGTAGGGCGAACGGAAACAAAATACTTTTCCTTGCTCTTGAGAATTTTTTTCCGTTGAACATAGACCCAATTTTTCCTTTTTTTTGATTCCTTAGAATCTTTTTTTTGTCTTTCTGGCGGTATCAAACAGCCACCTAATATCTTATCCGCCTCTTCAGGAAAATGAATATCTCCGGAAAATATTTTGAGTTCCGTATGGCTTTTTTTTCTCTTCACTCGGACCAGTCCGCCTAGTCGACTTCTTGTATTTTTTGTGAGTTGTGTATTCACTCCAATAATACTATTGTCAAGTATCTTTAGGGATGAAGATCTCGGCAAGATATGAAGTTCTTGAAGAATGAAAAAAAACCGATCTACTTCTTTTTGGTATTTTAGACTAAATTCTTTTGTTCCTCGATGCTCAATCAAACCCTCTTTTTTTAAGATGGAATCTTCCTCTGGGCTCTCGTATTCGTCCTCTGAATCTTCTTCTGAGTCTTCCTCTAAAGTACCATATTTTTCCTCTGCGCTTTCCCCGGGGCTGCCATATTCGTCTTCTGAGTCTTCCTCTAGAGTTCCATATTCGTCCTCTTGGGTCCTATATTTGCTCTCTGGGCTCCCATATTCCTCTTCTGAGTCTTTCTCTAAAGTCCTATATTCGTTCTCTGGGTTCCCATATTCGTTTTCTGGGCTCCCATATTCGTCTTCTAGGGTTTCATATTCGTATTCGTCTTCTAGGATTCCATATTTAGATTCTTCTAGGGTTTCATATTCATATTCGTCCTCTCGGGTCCTGTATTCGTCTTCTAGGGTCTCATATTCCTCTTCTGAGTCTTCCGCTCGAGTCCTATATTCTTCTTCTAGGGTCCTATATCTAAATTTAACAATTCCTGAACCCTTTTTATCTTTTCTGTATCGGGGATCGTCAAAATAAGCAAAAATAGTATTTCTACGTAAAACACCCATAAGGGGGATTTCAATCGAAATCCCAAAACAGGATATTAGTTCTTTCTCTTGTTCTTGATGATATTGTAATGGAATGACGAACCTATTTCTTCGCTTTTTCGCCAACAAATCTGAATTATCTTGAAAAATAGAAGGATAGATAAAATTCCAATGGCCATTGGACATGATTCGATCCGACGTTGAATAATCAAGAATTTCCCTATCTTTTTTACCATAAGTATTCATTTGATCTTGATCCTTGTGGAGTGAAAAAGACGCTATACTGGATCTGCACATACTTACTGACAATATCCATAAATGGCTTGTTTTTGGTAATCGGCGAAGATTACCATATTGATATTCGGGCGCATGGTAAACATCAGTACTCCAGTGCATTTCGCCGTCTGATTCAGAATAAATATGCTTTTGTACCCTTTCTTTAAAATGTAAAGTGGACGTTCCGGCACGAATCTCCGCAATTACTTGTTCGGATTTTACATATTGATCATTTTGCACTAGAATCAAGCTTTTTGAGGGAATATTCACACTATATAGAATATCTTGACTCTGAATAGTTACATGCAAGTCTATATAACATAGAAAAGCAGGCTGCCCATGACGGGTACGTGTGGGGTGAACCAAATTCTCATTGAATTTTATTTTTCCATTCGAAGGGGATCGTACAAGGTCGGCAGTACCCCCTGTGAATACTCCGCCAGTATGAAAAGTTCTTAATGTTAGTTGAGTCCCTGGCTCCCCAATTGATTGACCTGCAATAATACCTACGGCTTCTCCCAATTCGACCAGATCACTATGAGTAGGACTCCGGCCATAGCATAATTGACAGATCCAAGAAGTGCTTCGGCAAGTAAAGGGGGTTCTAATATATATTGGTTGTGCTCGAAATGGTTGTGCTCGAAAGGCAGTTATGAATCGATTGACTAATCCAATTCCAATATCTTGATTTCGCGCGGCAATGCATCGTGAACCGATATATATATCGTCTGCTAATACACGACCAATTAGTGTTTGGACAAAAAGTTTTTCCGTCATCCCATTTTGAGGACTTACAGAAATACCTCGGATAGTACCACAATCTCTTCTACGCACAATAATATGTTGAACTACTTCAACAAGTCTACGTGTAAGATATCCAGCATCTGCTGTTCGCACAGCAGTATCTACAACCCCTTTGCGGGCTCCATAGCAGGAAATTATATATTCTGTCAAAGAAAGTCCCTCGCGTAAATTGCTTTGAATAGGTAAATCAATCATTTGTCCTTGAGGGTCCGACATTAATCCTCTCATACCTACTAATTGGTGTACTTGAGATGCATTTCCTCTGGCTCCTGAAAAAGACATTAGATAGACTGGATTAGAAGGATCCGTTATCCGAAAATTTGAATTCATTTCTTGTTTCAAATATTCACTTGTCGCATACCATATCTCAACAGATTGGCGTAATTTTTCTACCGCGTGTACAGCCCCATAATAATAGTGTTTCTCCAAAAGAAAACTCTGTTGTTCCGCGTCTTGGACTAACCATCCCTTAGAGGGTATTGTTAAAAGATCCTCGATTCCTAACGAAATCGATGTAGTAGTGGCTTGATGGAAGCCCAGAGTCTTTAGTTGATCCAGTATATGGGATGTATATCCCATTCCAAAATGATCTATTAATCTGCTAATAAGTCGTTTCATACCAGTTCCGTCTATCTCTTTATTATGAAAGACCAGATTGGCCCGTTCCGCCATACATAAGTACCCCCTTTTCGGCTGAGTAGGATTCGACAATTGCTGAGTAGGATTCGACAATGGGCCTGAGTCAGTGATTCGAAAATTTAATTAACTTAATTGCCTCAATCTCAATCTGGATTCGCGTGGCAAATAATGATGATACTAGGGAAATCGGAATGCCCCCCGAAAGGGGAGGGGCATCGCCGAATCTAACTTTCTTGTTTAGGTAGTGTATGAATAGGCCTGACTAAATCCTTGTATGGCTTCCTCTATTTCTCTATAAAAAGAAATATGACCAAGAGTGGTTCGAATGTATATCGAACGAATTTCTTTTTTTCTATTTCCCATTATTAGATAGTGGGCATAAATCTCATGATAAGTCCCCAAAGATTCATATTGAACTTCAATCGGAACTTCTCTTGACCCAATGACGCGTTGATCCAGGTTCCATCGTAGCCACAAGGGACTATCTAAACTGATTAGTTTTTGTCTATAAGCTCCCAGTGCATCATAAGAACTAGAAAAATGGGGTTCTTTATCTTTCCTATATTTAAAATTATTATTATTATTGTAATTTACTTTTAGATTTGGGTAGTTTCTGCAACTATTATATCTATTTGCACAAATACCTCGACGCTTTCCAATCGTTAATACATAAAGCCCGATAAGCATGTCTTGGGTTGGTACGCAAATAGGATCCCCAATAGCGGGAGATAAGAGATTCATATGAGAAAACATAAGTAAACGGGCTTCTGCCTGAGCTTCCAAGGATAAAGGTAGATGAACAGCCATTTGATCTCCATCAAAGTCCGCATTGAAACCCTTACACACTAATGGGTGTAAAGAAATAGTACGCCCCTCTACTAAAGTGGGTTGAAAGGCCTGTATGCCTAATCTATGCAGGGTAGGTGCTCTATTTAACAGTACAGGATGTCCCCGCATAACTTCTTGAAGTATTTCCCATACAATGGGTTCTTTTTCCCAAATTTTCCTTTTAGCAATCCTTACATTAGAAGTGGCGCGTTTCGTGATTAAATCGCGAATTACAAATAGCTGAAAAAGCTTTATTGCTATCTCTAGAGGTAATCCACATTGATGTAATGAAAGCGAAGGACCCACAACAATGACAGAACGCCCCGAGTAATCGACCCGTTTCCCAAGCAGAGTCTCGCGAAACCTTCCCTCTTTACCTTCAATTACATCTGAAAGTGATTTGTATACTTTATTGTGACCATCCCTCGTCGGTTGCCCGCGGGACCCACTATCAAGAAGTGTATCCACGGCTTCTTGTACCAATTTTTCCTGGCACATTACTAAATCTGCTGGCGCTAATTCACTTCTTTTTAATAGATAGGCAAGATTGTTGTTCCGACGGATAACTCTCTTATAAAGTTCATTAATGTCTGAAGTCACTACTTTATCTCCAGACCTATAAACAATAGGTCTCAATTCGGGAGGAAGAACCGGTAATAAGCACAAAACCATCCATTCTGGTTCTACATTTGTTTGAATAAAATGTTTCGCCAATTGCATGCGTCTAATCAAAAAAACTTTTCTTATTCGTCTTTTTCTATCTTCCCACTCATCTCCACTATACCCCTCGTCTTCTAATTCCTTCCATTCGACCAAAGAATTCTCTATAATAATTCGCAAATCCAAATCTGCTAATTGTTCTCTAATAGCACCTGCTCCTGTCGCAATTTCCCGATTTCGAAATGTTGCAAAGCCTGGGGTAGAAAAAAAGGGAGAAATGCTGTGGTTACAGGATGCAATTTCCTCTTCGAATAAACCTCGTAATCGTAAAAAAGTGGGTTTTTTAGTGCTGGGCCTAGCAAAAGAGAAATCGCCGTATACTAGGCCCTCCAACTTCTTAAGAGGTTTATCTAAAAGATTCGCGATATAACTAGGAAGACCTTTCAAATACCACACATGAGTCACGGGACATGCGAGTTTGATGTATCCCATTTGATATCTTCGTATCCGAGAATCCACAAATTCGACCCCGCATTTTTGGCAAAATCTTTCGTCTTCGTTTTCAGCTCCGCTCGCTCGAGAATTGCCACAAGCGCAAATCCCGCTTTTTATGGGTCCAAAGATTCTTTCGCAAAACAATCCATCT
>NW_028261074.1:0-34541 GCF_056163025.1 Triticum urartu | reverse complement strand
CCTTTTTATGAAAGAAAGATAAGGGACAGAAAAAAAAAATAAATAAAAATGAAAGAAACAAACGTATTCAATAAGCAAAAGGAGAGAGAGGGATTCGAACCCTCGATAGTTCCTAGAACTATACCGGTTTTCAAGACCGGAGCTATCAACCACTCAGCCATCTCTCCACAGCCTAATCCTTATTTTACTCCTACAAATAGAACATAGCCATATAAAAAATAAAAAGATTTATTAGCCTCTAGAAAGATATCAGATACAAGTTCCTTTTCGATATATCTCTGTATACTGTATACACGGATACAGGATCCGCTATACCCGCTTGTGAAATAAAGAGTAAATAATCTCTTCTCACCCCCATATCCAAATAAAAAAGCGGTTTAAGTAATAAATTTGAATTAAAGAGAAGAATCAATGGATTCATGATTAAACCCCTCCTACTTCTTGTATTTTTTTACAATTTTGGTTTAAGTGAGGGATCAAATATGTAGTCAACTTTATTTGATGGTAGCTTGGAGGATTAGAAATATGACTATTGCTTTCCAATTAGCTGTTTTTGCATTAATTGCGACTTCCTCAGTCTTAGTAATTAGTGTACCCCTTGTATTTGCTTCTCCTGATGGTTGGTCAAATAATAAAAATGTTGTATTTTCCGGTACATCATTATGGATTGGACTAGTCTTTCTCGTAGCTATTCTGAATTCTCTCATTTCTTAAATGAAATTTGGTTAATATTTATTAACCCCATAAAAAAGAAATAATAAAGGCCATTTCTTCTAAAAAATTAGAATAGTGAGACGTATTAAAACGCAATTTGCGTTCCGAATTGCTAGCTCTTCTCTTTCAGTATTATGAAATTCCATTCCCATTAGAATATTCATTGACAGATAATAAAAAAAGGAAAACTCTAATATAATAGAAAATGAAATGAAACGGTCGACCCAGACATAGAAGGTCGACCCAGGCGGATATACGCTATAAAATATATACCGTAGCGAGCGTAGTTCAATGGTAAAATATCTCCTTGCCAAGGAGAAGATACGGGTTCGATTCCCGCCGCTCGCCCGCTTAATTTATCAAAGTACTATGATAAAAAGTTTAGTCTAGTTAACTGTTTAACTACTTATATTAAATTAAGTATTAATTAGGTGTTAGTCTAGTGCCGTATCCCTTACTATCTTACCCTTCCTTTGCATCCCACTCAAAAAAAGAGGGCGCTCCAGAGGCAGAAATAGAACTCGCCAACAGAGCTCCAAAAATTGGGTATTAACTGAGACAAACAACGGGCAAACTTTTTTTAAAGGGAAGGGAGAGGTAGACTGTCCCTTTCGTTTCATTTTTATTTTCTGCAGGGTAGGGAGAGGCCTTGCGCCTTCTTTTTTTGAAGGCAAGTGACTTCGCAAACTGCTCAATTTTGCCCTCTAGGGCCGGGAACTAATGAATAAAAAAGGGTTGGATACGCCCCTCTACCATACATATCTAGAGAAATAGAATAGTCCTTTTATACAGACTGCTAAGTGCGGAGACGGGAATCGAACCCGTGACCTCAAGGTTATGAGCCTCGTGAGCTACCAAACTGCTCTACTCCGCTCTGGAGTACCAGAAACTGGTGGACAAAAAAGGCTTGAATACAAGCCTCTAACATGTCTAGACAAATAGAATACTCCTTTTATACAGAATGGAGCGGGTAGCGGGAATCGAACCCGCATCGTTAGCTTGGAAGGCTAGGGGTTATAGTCGACGTTGGTTGATTATTTTTAACGTCTCTAATTCAAAACCGAACATGAAATTTTGATTTCATTCGGCTCCTTTATGGATATTCTCACCACTTAACATCTATGTCAGCTTTTCTATTTGAATGGAACCAAAGCTCTCCGCTTTCTAGATGATCCTTATAGAGTAGGAGATAGAAATTCTATCTAAATTCATCTAATCTACTTACTTCGTTCCCTAATTTCATTCAAGAGATCCTGAGGAAAAGAATTGGGTTTCCACCGAGCTGAAACAATATGCGGATGGTTCTAGTAAACCAAAACTATCGTTTTTTAGCTATTTGGCTTCCTTATTCCTTATTTTAAGAAGATTTAGTTACGATTGGAAATCAACTTTTTTGTATCTTCATCCATAGATCCTTTACTCATATTTTCAAAATTGGAATACTTAATCCAATGCAAAATTATGCTTCGCGACTCTGTACTCATAATCCTATTTTTATTTTGGATGCAATTTAAATTAGTCTTTGGATACAAATCGCCAGAATGTATATTCTTCCTCAATATGCTATTGAGAGGAAAAGGATTTAATCCTTTATAAGAACTAAAGTTTTCATCGGAATATAAAAATAAAAAACTTAAGGATGCCTTAAGTATATCATTTCAAATTCAGTTATTAATAGAACGAATCACACTTTTACCACTAAACTATACCCGCTACATTGTAGATTATGGTATAAATGGTACCCTTTGTCAAGGATAGCCATTTGACAAGAAGGCTAATTCCCCCTTATTGAATCAGATGGAGAAGGTTCATGACACTGAGCCGTTGGTACTTCTACTTCGATCGCTCGCCTTTACTTTAGGATTTAGATAGCCCCTCTGGTCTGTAAAAAAAATCTTTTCTTACCATGCTAATAGCGCCTGAACCAAATGTATTTATTTTGATTAGGATCCTATTCTACGGTTACGACTACAATAATAATTATTTACTTTGCAAGGACGTAAGTGTGTCAGACTGCTAAATTGTTTTATTATTCCTACAATATAAACTAGGGGATATAGGGGGTAACACTGTCCCTATAAATTCCTTTTTTCCTTTTCTTTTTTGTCCAGAATTGAACAAAAAAGAAATTATGGAAGATGTTTTCTTCCCCCATTAAGTCCGAGCCATAGAGTAAGAGTGAGATGAGTTTTCCAAATTCATCATAGACTTTCCCTATGGCTTGATAGAAGTAAGCAGCAAAGAGTCGTAACTTAAAGAAAAAAACGGACAGGGCCGACAGATTTACCTGATGTAAAGAAGATCCTAAAAGTCTCTGATTAGTCGACTCTCTCCATTTAACACTTTCCTCTCTCTCCTTTTTTCCACTGACTCAATTCTAGTTTATTAGATTCTTGTTTAAAAGAATGCAAAAAGTTCAATAGAACTAAGAACACATAAAAAATAGCATAGAGGATCAAGGCCATTACCAAAAGTTCCTCCCAAGGATCCTATATCCTATTGGGTATCTGTTCCCCGCCTTTTCCCGCTAGGATCGGAAATCTTATATTTTCCATATCCATATACCGTTGAATCCTTGGGGTTCCAGAATCCGCCTATTTTACTAGTCTTCGGAAACGGAAAACCCTGAACCAAGAAGAGTTGGATATGTTATGTAGGGTATGTTTTTTTTTATTAATTTTATTTTGAGCTCTCAAGATATCGATATATACATATACAATCTCTACATAATGTCTCTCTCTCTATCTCTATATATTATATATATAATATGTACATTATGCAGTAGACCCATAATGGGAAATCCAAGTGGCTAATTTTTGAATTAAATAAAAAGCCCTTTTAACTCAGTGGTAGAGTAATGCCATGGTAAGGCATAAGTCATCGGTTCAAATCCGATAAAGGGCTTTTTAAATTAGTGGTAGAGTAATCTCGTGCTAAGACGTAAGTCGTTGGTTCGAATCTGATAGAGTACTTTTCTACTAAATTGATTCACTTTTTTTCTTTGTTTTTGAAACTTTCTCTATATTTTTAGAGAATTTTATGACTTAGTGCGGGATGGATGCATTTTTGGTATGAACACTAAATGAAGCACGGAGAATTAATCTATAACGATCAACTAAAAAAAATCCTAGATGAAAACATAACAGAAAAGTTGGAAAAACTCTTTGCTTTGGATCTATTTATACTTTTCGAGTATATTGACAATTCCAAAAAACTGCTCATACTATGATTATAGTATAATCACGAGCGGTTGTATATGGCCCTATCGTCTAGTGATGCCCCTATCGTCTAGTGGTTCAGGACATCTCTCTTTCAAGGAGGCAGCGGGGATTCGACTTCCCCTGGGGGTAGGGAGTATTATGAAAGGAGGTTAATCATAGATTAGCAAAAACCCTAGAATAAATTCTTCCTGGGTCGATGCCCGAGTGGTTAATGGGGACGGACTGTAAATTCGTTGACAATGTCTACGCTGGTTCAAATCCAGCTCGGCCCAAACCAAAAATCTAGGGCTTCGTGAGTATGAACTAAATCCTTTTGTTTTTCTTCCATAAAATAAAATGTCTGATCTATAGAAATAAAAGATAAAGAAAAAAGGGAAATTTTTTTTTCTAATCCATATCTCTCTCATTCCTTTCTTACAAACAAAAGAGTTTTTCTTATTGAAGGCTGGATTATTATCCATTTTTAGTGATAAAAAATCACGACATACTAGTTATGTCACTCTCACTATACCCACGTATAATATAATATGTGGGTATGTAGTATATGATTCGTCTATTTCTTAGAGTACGAAAGACGAATCGAATCTTCTTATGGTTCTATTTAAGAATGGGTATGCCATACACCCCGCGGGGATTGTAGTTCAATTGGTCAGAGCACCGCCCTGTCAAGGCGGAAGCTGCGGGTTCGAGCCCCGTCAGTCCCGAACTAGGGTTCAATGAATGGAGAAATTGATATTTCCTTTTTCCATGAAAAAAAGGGGCAGGGAGCAAGATCAAATACCCACAGGGCACCCTTACTTCACTTTTTTATTTTGCATCTCTCATTAAAGAGGGAGGGAGGGCATATAGGAATTTTTTTTTCACTACTCCCAATCGATAAAGAAAGACACACATACGATATGTGGATTAGTAGAATTTAGGATATTATATTACTCTATCTTTCTTTATGATGATACCATCCTCATCTTAATTTCCTATTCCACTCTTATGGAATAGAGTACCGGTATTTTACCGGAATCCATACATAAATCGTATTCCCTTTTTATTTCAGACCTCTTTTCCCCATCTCACTTCTACTGCTTATTTGGATGTCTATGTGACCCATAGAAAGTGAAAGTTGGTCATATAATACATACATAATTGTATGTATAACTATAAGAAAAAGGAAGGGAAATTGTATAAGATTAAGAAAGTATAAGATTAAGAAAGCTCGTGGGTTAGAGATATAGAAAAGAAAAAGTAGAAAAGGATTAAAAAAGAGGGAATTCCTAATCCAATCAAAAAACCCATTTTGGTCTTAGTGTGGATAGAGGATCTTCCTATGTTATACTATATAACTCTCATCCGTGAAATATAACTCTCATCCATGAATTGATTTGATAGATCCGATATTCATAATATTGAATTGATTCAGTATTATCAGAATGCAAGCCCTACCCTTGAATTTACAAGATACCCCTTTTTCCTCTCCATGGGATTACATCCCGAGTTATTGTGAAAATAAAAAATAAAGAGGTTATGGAAGTCAATATTCTCGCATTTATTGCTACTGCACTGTTCATTCTAGTTCCTACTTCTTTTTTACTTATTATTTATGTAAAAACAGTCAGCCAAAATAATTAATTGGAATTCCAATTAATCATTGAAGAAATTAAAAAGGGATTAAATAAAAAAAATCCAAGTCTTAAATGAAAGGATCTGGTTGGAATCTTAAAGTGTGGTAGAAAGAACTACATATAGTTTTTTCTACGACACTTTAGATTCTTTCTATTATATTATCTTTGAATCTACATAGAATAGATTAGTAGATTGAAATAGTTAAGTAGTCTAATTCAATTTCTTTTTTCATTGCATCCACTTAATTTCAATCAGGTCAAAATAAAAAAATCTAAGACAATTCTTGACCAAAGAATCCATGGAAGGAAAGAAAAATAATATGAAGAATAGACTATAGTAAAAAGTAAAAGGAAATGGAAAATGTGTGATATGCCGTGAATAGTTCCGTGGAAGAAAGTCTAATTTTCTTATGTATAGAACTTTTTTTAACCATTCGTCATTTCTAGTAGAAATTCTGAATTGGTATAATGGCTCTTTCTTACATTACAACTTACAATACAAGAGTTTCTTACAGGAGTGAAACAAAACTAAAGAAAAAGATTAAAGAATAACGTTTGACAAAATGATTAATGCAAAATGATCCATTAAAGAAAAGAATTGATACAACAATTTGATTACTTAATCAATTAGTAGTATCCCTAGAGTCCACTCCTTCCCCATACTACTAGTGAAAGAGAAAATGTAAAGACTACCATTAAAGCAGCCCAAGCGAGACTTACTATATCCATCTAAATTATGTCTCCTATTTCTATGAAGGGATTATTCTACTATTGATCAATAATCATAGTGGAATCAAGGGTACAGAGTCAAAAAGGGATTCCGCCCTAAGGCCATGGATCAATCAGTTCAAGGAATTTACTCCTAACAAATTCTTATAGGAATTCTGGTAGAATTAGAGAGCATTAAAAATACGAGATACTATAGCCCTTTTTTCCTTAAAAAAGAAAGAGTACGGGAATGATGTCCTGAATAGAAGAAGCGGGAATAGGAAGATTTTTTATTCCTTTTGTTACTCTTTTTTTTTTTTTTAAGCAAAGGACGCCCGAATATACCATAAAATTATCGATAGATAAATATTTATTGGATACCTACCTTACCTAATGTTTATTTTTGACCTAAACCCTGCAGCCTTGCTTTGTATCATTCTATGAAAGAATGAAGAGATTTTATCCATAATACAACTCCTAAATTGATTTTTGATCGACCTATTTAATCTGATTCTCGTTAGAATTAAGTAGTCCTTACTTTAGTGTATGTAGGTAACATAAGATGTACGATAAAAAAATGTATAATAATTAGTAAGTCTTGATATTCTTTCGTGGAGTCCCTTCTTGAATCTTAGATTGAAAAAAAAAAAGAATGCCCCTTAGGGACCTTTCTTTGGATACCAAGATTTCTGACATCTTATCCTCGTATTTTAAAATTATCAAATCGAATCTCAATTAAGAACCAATTCAAATTCATATAATAAAAGAATAAGGAAACACTACCTCACCCCTATTGATAACCATTTTGGCCACTACCGTCAAAACAAACCCTAACCCTAGTTTGAGGATAGAACTATGGTATGGTTTCTCTAAACCCAGTATCGGCAGGCCCAGTTACTCTCTTGCCCGAACTTATGCGAAGTAAAAATTTATCGAATTCGATCAGCACTATAAAAAAAACCTAAGTATTTTATTGATCAGGCGGCACCCAGATTTGAACTGGGGATAAAGGATTTGCAGTCCCCTGCCTTACCGCTTGGCCATGCCGCCAAAAAATCCGATCAAAAATCTAGAAAACAGCAAGTATTCATCCACGTTTTCTTACGAAAAGCCCCTTTTATTTTGAATATAATTCTACTTACTTTTTTCCAATCTTTTTCAAAAAATCTATTCCTGCTTTTTTTGATCCAGTTTCTATTATTCTCCTCGATAGATTCTATCTTAAAACATACATTGTTAACACAATAAAACTTCCCATTTCTTTCTATTGAGATGAAAAAGAAGAAAAAGTGGATTTCTATTCACAGGCTGCAAAATTCAGAATAAATTGGAACCGTTAACTAGAATTCTCTTTTTTTTATTGCAGTAGTGAACTACTCTTAAATCGGTATTATCTCCCCCCCCTTCAATGGCATAATAAAATATTATGGCTTTATGCTTAATCCGTGTATAGGTAAACTTTAGGTCCGAACAGCATTATTATCCAAAGATCCCCTTTATGTACATATCTCTATGGGGAATCATGCTTTAATTTTTCAAAGTATTAAATTAAATATCTTGAATAAAAAAAGGAAATTTGCTCTGATATAGAGTATAACCTGACTATCTTGGCGTACCCAAGTGAAATTACGATAAAAGAAAAGCATGGATATGGGGAGAGGTGGATAACTAGATTGGCATGTACTTAAAAAAGGGACTTACTTTATTTTAGAATTCCACAATGAAATACTGAATTTTCTAGCAATTATACTACTCCGATCCGAAATAAAAAAGAACCCTCAAATTATTTTGAGAAATTAAAGTAAGCACGCTATTCTAAATCGAAGTAAAGTCAAACTTTCTAGTATATTATATTACGGCTTTATTACATTCATAGAAAGGAGATAAAATGAGAAATCTTTGCCATCCAATCTGATTAGAATATCATAACATAAAGTATAAGTGGCAGAATTTTTTTTGTAGGAATGTTTTATCAATTCATTTTCATTTCATTTGTACCCCTGGCAAACTCGAACTTTCGTCCAAATGGTCTCTATTCATATGTATGAAATACATATATGAAATACGTATGTGGAGTTCCCTAGAATTTCATGTGATTCAGTAAACAGAATATAGATTCCATGATTGCTAGATCGATCCATAGGGATTGATGAAGAGTGAGCTGATAATGGAATTTTTCTTTGATAAACAGGAAACTTAAGATTAAGATGCTCCGGAATGGAAACGAGGGAATGTCCACAATACCCGGATTTAGTCAGATCCAATTCGAGGGATTTTGTAGGTTCATTAATCAAGCCTTGGCAGAAGAACTTGACAAGTTTCCAACAATTAAAGATCCAGATCACGAAATTGCATTTCAATTATTTGCGAAAGGATATCAACTGCTAGAACCCTCGATAAAAGAAAGAGATGCTGTGTATGAATCACTCACCTATTCTTCCGAATTATATGTATCTGCGAGATTAATTTTTGGTTTCGATGTGCAAAAGCAAACCATTTCTATCGGAAACATTCCTATAATGAATTCCTTAGGAACCTTTATTATAAATGGAATATACCGAATTGTGATCAATCAAATATTGCTAAGTCCTGGTATTTACTACCGCTCGGAATTAGATCATAAGGGAATTTCTATCTACACTGGCACTATAATATCAGATTGGGGGGGGAGATCGGAATTAGCAATTGATAAAAAAGAAAGGATATGGGCTCGCGTGAGTAGAAAACAAAAGATATCTATTCTAGTTCTATCATCAGCTATGGGTTCGAATCTAAGAGAAATTCTGGATAATGTTTCCTACCCTGAAATTTTCTTGTCTTTCCCGAATGCTAAAGAGAAGAAGAGGATTGAGTCAAAAGAAAAAGCTATTTTGGAGTTTTATCAACAATTTGCTTGTGTAGGTGGGGACCTGGTATTTTCGGAGTCCTTATGCGAGGAATTACAAAAGAAATTTTTTCAACAAAAATGTGAATTAGGAAGGATTGGTCGACGAAATATGAATCGGAGACTTAATCTTGATATTCCTCAGAACAATACATTCTTGTTACCACGAGATGTATTGGCCGCTACGGATCATTTGATTGGAATGAAATTTGGAACGGGTATACTTGACGATGACGATATGAATCACTTGAAAAATAAACGTATTCGTTCGGTTGCGGATCTGTTACAAGATCAATTCGGATTGGCTCTTGGTCGTTTACAACATGCAGTTCAAAAAACTATTCGTAGAGTATTCATACGTCAATCGAAACCGACTCCCCAAACTTTGGTAACTCCAACTTCAACTTCAATTTTATTAATAACTACTTATGAGACCTTTTTTGGCACATACCCGTTATCTCAAGTTTTTGATCAAACGAATCCATTGACACAAACTGTTCATGGGCGAAAAGTGAGTTGTTTAGGTCCTGGAGGGTTGACGGGGAGAACCGCAAGTTTTCGGAGCCGAGATATTCATCCGAGTCACTATGGGCGTATTTGTCCAATTGACACGTCTGAAGGAATCAATGTTGGACTTACTGGATCCTTAACAATTCATGCGAGAATTGATCACTTGTGGGGATCCATAGAGAGTCCGTTTTATGAAATATCTGCTGAGAAAGCAAAAGAAAAAAAAGAGAGACAGGTGGTTTATCTATCACCAAATAGAGATGAATATTATATGATAGCAGCAGGAAATTCTTTGTCCTTGAATCAAGGTATTCAGGAAGAACAGGTTGTTCCGGCTAGATACCGTCAAGAATTCTTGACTATTGCATGGGAACAGATTCATGTTAGAAGTATTTTTCCTTTCCAATATTTTTCTATTGGGGGTTCTCTCATTCCTTTTATTGAGCACAATGATGCGAATCGGGCTTTAATGAGTTCTAATATGCAGCGCCAAGCAGTTCCGCTTTCTCGGTCCGAGAAATGCATTGTTGGAACTGGATTGGAACGCCAAACAGCTCTAGATTCGAGGGTTTCCATTATAGCCGAACGCGAGGGAAAGATCATTTCTACTGATAGTCATAAGATACTTTTATCAAGTAGTGGGAAGACTATAAGTATTCCTTTAGTTAACCACCGTCGCTCTAACAAAAATACTTGTATGCACCAAAAACCCCGGGTTCCACGGGGTAAATCCATTAAAAAAGGACAAATTTTAGCAGAAGGAGCTGCTACAATTGGGGGCGAACTTGCTTTAGGAAAAAACGTATTAGTAGCTTATATGCCATGGGAAGGTTACAATTTTGAAGACGCAGTACTAATTAGCGAACGTTTGGTATATGAAGATATTTATACCTCTTTTCACATCCGGAAATATGAAATTCAGACGGATACGACAAGCCAGGGCTCCGCTGAAAAAATCACTAAAGAAATACCACATCTAGAAGAACATTTACTCCGCAATTTGGACAGAAATGGAGTTGTTAGGTTGGGATCCTGGGTAGAAACTGGTGATATTTTAGTAGGTAAATTAACGCCTCAGATAGCGAGCGAATCATCTTATATCGCGGAAGCTGGATTATTACGGGCCATATTTGGCCTTGAGGTTTCCACTTCAAAAGAAACTTCTCTGAAATTACCTATAGGTGGAAGAGGGCGCGTTATCGATGTGAAATGGATCCAAAGGGACCCGCTCGACATAATGGTTCGTGTATATATTTTACAGAAACGTGAAATCAAAGTTGGGGATAAAGTAGCCGGAAGACATGGGAATAAAGGGATCATTTCCAAAATTTTGCCTAGGCAAGATATGCCCTATTTGCAAGATGGAACACCCGTTGATATGGTCTTCAATCCCTTAGGAGTACCCTCCCGAATGAATGTGGGACAAATATTTGAAAGCTCGCTCGGATTAGCGGGGGATCTGCTAAAGAAACATTATAGAATAGCACCCTTTGATGAGAGATATGAGCAAGAGGCTTCAAGAAAACTTGTGTTTTCAGAATTATATGAAGCCAGTAAAGAAACAAAAAATCCATGGGTATTTGAACCCGAGTACCCGGGAAAAAGCAGAATATTTGATGGAAGAACAGGCGACCCCTTTGAGCAACCTGTTCTAATAGGGAAGTCCTATATCTTAAAATTAATTCATCAAGTTGATGAGAAAATTCATGGGCGTTCTACTGGGCCCTACTCACTTGTTACACAACAACCGGTTAGAGGAAGAGCCAAGCAAGGGGGACAACGAGTAGGAGAAATGGAAGTTTGGGCTTTAGAAGGATTTGGTGTTGCTCATATTTTACAAGAGATACTTACTTATAAATCTGACCATCTTATAGCTCGCCAAGAAATACTTAATGCTACGATCTGGGGAAAAAGAATACCTAATCATGAGGATCCTCCAGAATCTTTTCGAGTGCTCGTTCGAGAACTACGATCTTTGGCTCTAGAACTGAATCATTTCCTTGTATCTGAAAAGAACTTCCAGGTTAATAGGGAGGAAGTTTGATCGGAATAAATATAAATTCTTTTCTTATTTCTATTTTATGATTGACCAATATAAACATCAACAACTTCAAATTGGACTCGTTTCCCCTCAACAAATAAAGGCTTGGGCTAACAAAAACCTACCTAATGGAGAAGTCGTTGGCGAAGTCACAAGGCCCTCTACTTTTCATTATAAAACCGATAAACCAGAAAAAGATGGATTGTTTTGCGAAAGAATCTTTGGACCCATAAAAAGCGGGATTTGCGCTTGTGGCAATTCTCGAGCGAGCGGAGCTGAAAACGAAGACGAAAGATTTTGCCAAAAATGCGGGGTCGAATTTGTGGATTCTCGGATACGAAGATATCAAATGGGATACATCAAACTCGCATGTCCCGTGACTCATGTGTGGTATTTGAAAGGTCTTCCTAGTTATATCGCGAATCTTTTAGATAAACCTCTTAAGAAGTTGGAGGGCCTAGTATACGGCGATTTCTCTTTTGCTAGGCCCAGCACTAAAAAACCCACTTTTTTACGATTACGAGGTTTATTCGAAGAGGAAATTGCATCCTGTAACCACAGCATTTCTCCCTTTTTTTCTACCCCAGGCTTTGCAACATTTCGAAATCGGGAAATTGCGACAGGAGCAGGTGCTATTAGAGAACAATTAGCAGATTTGGATTTGCGAATTATTATAGAGAATTCTTTGGTCGAATGGAAGGAATTAGAAGACGAGGGGTATAGTGGAGATGAGTGGGAAGATAGAAAAAGACGAATAAGAAAAGTTTTTTTGATTAGACGCATGCAATTGGCGAAACATTTTATTCAAACAAATGTAGAACCAGAATGGATGGTTTTGTGCTTATTACCGGTTCTTCCTCCCGAATTGAGACCTATTGTTTATAGGTCTGGAGATAAAGTAGTGACTTCAGACATTAATGAACTTTATAAGAGAGTTATCCGTCGGAACAACAATCTTGCCTATCTATTAAAAAGAAGTGAATTAGCGCCAGCAGATTTAGTAATGTGCCAGGAAAAATTGGTACAAGAAGCCGTGGATACACTTCTTGATAGTGGGTCCCGCGGGCAACCGACGAGGGATGGTCACAATAAAGTATACAAATCACTTTCAGATGTAATTGAAGGTAAAGAGGGAAGGTTTCGCGAGACTCTGCTTGGGAAACGGGTCGATTACTCGGGGCGTTCTGTCATTGTTGTGGGTCCTTCGCTTTCATTACATCAATGTGGATTACCTCTAGAGATAGCAATAAAGCTTTTTCAGCTATTTGTAATTCGCGATTTAATCACGAAACGCGCCACTTCTAATGTAAGGATTGCTAAAAGGAAAATTTGGGAAAAAGAACCCATTGTATGGGAAATACTTCAAGAAGTTATGCGGGGACATCCTGTACTGTTAAATAGAGCACCTACCCTGCATAGATTAGGCATACAGGCCTTTCAACCCACTTTAGTAGAGGGGCGTACTATTTCTTTACACCCATTAGTGTGTAAGGGTTTCAATGCGGACTTTGATGGAGATCAAATGGCTGTTCATCTACCTTTATCCTTGGAAGCTCAGGCAGAAGCCCGTTTACTTATGTTTTCTCATATGAATCTCTTATCTCCCGCTATTGGGGATCCTATTTGCGTACCAACCCAAGACATGCTTATCGGGCTTTATGTATTAACGATTGGAAAGCGTCGAGGTATTTGTGCAAATAGATATAATAGTTGCAGAAACTACCCAAATCTAAAAGTAAATTACAATAATAATAATAATTTTAAATATAGGAAAGATAAAGAACCCCATTTTTCTAGTTCTTATGATGCACTGGGAGCTTATAGACAAAAACTAATCAGTTTAGATAGTCCCTTGTGGCTACGATGGAACCTGGATCAACGCGTCATTGGGTCAAGAGAAGTTCCGATTGAAGTTCAATATGAATCTTTGGGGACTTATCATGAGATTTATGCCCACTATCTAATAATGGGAAATAGAAAAAAAGAAATTCGTTCGATATACATTCGAACCACTCTTGGTCATATTTCTTTTTATAGAGAAATAGAGGAAGCCATACAAGGATTTAGTCAGGCCTATTCATACACTACCTAAACAAGAAAGTTAGATTCGGCGATGCCCCTCCCCTTTCGGGGGGCATTCCGATTTCCCTAGTATCATCATTATTTGCCACGCGAATCCAGATTGAGATTGAGGCAATTAAGTTAATTAAATTTTCGAATCACTGACTCAGGCCCATTGTCGAATCCTACTCAGCAATTGTCGAATCCTACTCAGCCGAAAAGGGGGTACTTATGTATGGCGGAACGGGCCAATCTGGTCTTTCATAATAAAGAGATAGACGGAACTGGTATGAAACGACTTATTAGCAGATTAATAGATCATTTTGGAATGGGATATACATCCCATATACTGGATCAACTAAAGACTCTGGGCTTCCATCAAGCCACTACTACATCGATTTCGTTAGGAATCGAGGATCTTTTAACAATACCCTCTAAGGGATGGTTAGTCCAAGACGCGGAACAACAGAGTTTTCTTTTGGAGAAACACTATTATTATGGGGCTGTACACGCGGTAGAAAAATTACGCCAATCTGTTGAGATATGGTATGCGACAAGTGAATATTTGAAACAAGAAATGAATTCAAATTTTCGGATAACGGATCCTTCTAATCCAGTCTATCTAATGTCTTTTTCAGGAGCCAGAGGAAATGCATCTCAAGTACACCAATTAGTAGGTATGAGAGGATTAATGTCGGACCCTCAAGGACAAATGATTGATTTACCTATTCAAAGCAATTTACGCGAGGGACTTTCTTTGACAGAATATATAATTTCCTGCTATGGAGCCCGCAAAGGGGTTGTAGATACTGCTGTGCGAACAGCAGATGCTGGATATCTTACACGTAGACTTGTTGAAGTAGTTCAACATATTATTGTGCGTAGAAGAGATTGTGGTACTATCCGAGGTATTTCTGTAAGTCCTCAAAATGGGATGACGGAAAAACTTTTTGTCCAAACACTAATTGGTCGTGTATTAGCAGACGATATATATATCGGTTCACGATGCATTGCCGCGCGAAATCAAGATATTGGAATTGGATTAGTCAATCGATTCATAACTGCCTTTCGAGCACAACCATTTCGAGCACAACCAATATATATTAGAACCCCCTTTACTTGCCGAAGCACTTCTTGGATCTGTCAATTATGCTATGGCCGGAGTCCTACTCATAGTGATCTGGTCGAATTGGGAGAAGCCGTAGGTATTATTGCAGGTCAATCAATTGGGGAGCCAGGGACTCAACTAACATTAAGAACTTTTCATACTGGCGGAGTATTCACAGGGGGTACTGCCGACCTTGTACGATCCCCTTCGAATGGAAAAATAAAATTCAATGAGAATTTGGTTCACCCCACACGTACCCGTCATGGGCAGCCTGCTTTTCTATGTTATATAGACTTGCATGTAACTATTCAGAGTCAAGATATTCTATATAGTGTGAATATTCCCTCAAAAAGCTTGATTCTAGTGCAAAATGATCAATATGTAAAATCCGAACAAGTAATTGCGGAGATTCGTGCCGGAACGTCCACTTTACATTTTAAAGAAAGGGTACAAAAGCATATTTATTCTGAATCAGACGGCGAAATGCACTGGAGTACTGATGTTTACCATGCGCCCGAATATCAATATGGTAATCTTCGCCGATTACCAAAAACAAGCCATTTATGGATATTGTCAGTAAGTATGTGCAGATCCAGTATAGCGTCTTTTTCACTCCACAAGGATCAAGATCAAATGAATACTTATGGTAAAAAAGATAGGGAAATTCTTGATTATTCAACGTCGGATCGAATCATGTCCAATGGCCATTGGAATTTTATCTATCCTTCTATTTTTCAAGATAATTCAGATTTGTTGGCGAAAAAGCGAAGAAATAGGTTCGTCATTCCATTACAATATCATCAAGAACAAGAGAAAGAACTAATATCCTGTTTTGGGATTTCGATTGAAATCCCCCTTATGGGTGTTTTACGTAGAAATACTATTTTTGCTTATTTTGACGATCCCCGATACAGAAAAGATAAAAAGGGTTCAGGAATTGTTAAATTTAGATATAGGACCCTAGAAGAAGAATATAGGACTCGAGCGGAAGACTCAGAAGAGGAATATGAGACCCTAGAAGACGAATACAGGACCCGAGAGGACGAATATGAATATGAAACCCTAGAAGAATCTAAATATGGAATCCTAGAAGACGAATACGAATATGAAACCCTAGAAGACGAATATGGGAGCCCAGAAAACGAATATGGGAACCCAGAGAACGAATATAGGACTTTAGAGAAAGACTCAGAAGAGGAATATGGGAGCCCAGAGAGCAAATATAGGACCCAAGAGGACGAATATGGAACTCTAGAGGAAGACTCAGAAGACGAATATGGCAGCCCCGGGGAAAGCGCAGAGGAAAAATATGGTACTTTAGAGGAAGACTCAGAAGAAGATTCAGAGGACGAATACGAGAGCCCAGAGGAAGATTCCATCTTAAAAAAAGAGGGTTTGATTGAGCATCGAGGAACAAAAGAATTTAGTCTAAAATACCAAAAAGAAGTAGATCGGTTTTTTTTCATTCTTCAAGAACTTCATATCTTGCCGAGATCTTCATCCCTAAAGATACTTGACAATAGTATTATTGGAGTGAATACACAACTCACAAAAAATACAAGAAGTCGACTAGGCGGACTGGTCCGAGTGAAGAGAAAAAAAAGCCATACGGAACTCAAAATATTTTCCGGAGATATTCATTTTCCTGAAGAGGCGGATAAGATATTAGGTGGCTGTTTGATACCGCCAGAAGAGACAAAAAAAAGATTCTAAGGAATCAAAAAAAAGGAAAAATTGGGTCTATGTTCAACGGAAAAAAATTCTCAAGAGCAAGGAAAAGTATTTTGTTTCCGTTCGCCCTACAGTGGCATATGAAATGGACGAAGGAAGAAATTTAGCAACACTTTTCCCGCAGGATCTCTTGCAAGAAGAAAATAATCTCCAAATTCGACTTGTCAATTTTATTTCTCATGAAAATAGCAAGTTAACTCAAAGAATTTATCACACAAATAGTCAATTTGTTAGAACTTGCTTAGTAGTGAATTGGGAACAAGAAGAAAAAGAAAAGGCTGGTGCTTCCCTTGTTGAGGTAAGAGCAAATGATCTTATTCGCGATTTCCTAAGAATTGAGTTAGTCAAGTCCACTATTTCGTATACACGAAAAAGGTATGGTAGGACAAGTGCAGGACCGATTCCCCATAATAGGTTAGATCGCGCCAATATCAATTCTTTTTATTCCAAGGCGAAGATTGAATCACTTAGCCAACATCCAGAAGCTATTGGCACTTTGTTGAATCGAAATAAAGAATACCACTCTTTGATGATTTTGTCGGCATCCAACTGTTCTCGAATTGGTTTATTCAAGAATTCAAAACATCCCAATGCGATAAAAGAATGGAATCCTAGAATTCCTATTCGAGAAATTTTTGGGCCCTTAGGCGCTATTGTAGCTAGTATATCGCATTTTTCTTCATCTTACTATTTACTAACGCATAATAAAATCCTGTTAAAAAAATATTTGTTCGTTGACAATTTAAAACAAACCTTCCAAGTACTTCAAGAACTTAAATACTCTTTAATAGATGAAAATAAAAGGATTTCTAATTTCGATAGTAACATAATGTTGGATCCATTCCTTTTGAATTGTCACTTTGTCCATCATGATTCTTGGGAAGAGACATTGGCAATAATTCACCTTGGACAATTTATTTGTGAAAATGTATGTCTATTTAAATCGCACATAAAAAAATCCGGTCAAATTTTCATTGTAAATATGAATTCCTTTGTTATAAGAGCAGCTAAACCTTATTTGGCCACTACAGGAGCAACTGTTAATGGTCATTATGGAGAAATCCTTTACAAGGGAGATAGGTTAGTTACGTTTATATATGAAAAATCGAGATCTAGTGACATAACGCAAGGTCTTCCAAAAGTGGAACAAATCTTTGAAGCGCGTTCAATTGATTCATTATCCCCGAATCTCGAAAGGAGAATTGAGGATTGGAATGAGCGTATACCAAGAATTCTTGGGGTCCCTTGGGGATTCTTGATTGGAGCTGAGCTAACCATAGCCCAAAGTCGTATCTCTTTGGTTAATAAAATCCAAAAGGTTTATCGATCCCAAGGGGTACAGATCCATAATAGACATATAGAGATTATTATACGCCAAGTAACATCAAAAGTGCGGGTTTCCGAAGATGGAATGTCTAATGTTTTTTCGCCTGGGGAATTAATCGGACTATTGCGAGCGGAACGAGCAGGACGAGCTTTGGATGAATCGATCTATTATCGGGCAATCTTATTGGGAATAACAAGGGCTTCCCTGAATACCCAAAGTTTCATATCTGAAGCAAGTTTTCAAGAAACTGCTCGAGTTTTAGCAAAAGCTGCCCTACGAGGTCGCATTGATTGGTTGAAAGGCTTGAAAGAAAACGTAGTTCTGGGGGGGATTATACCTGTTGGTACCGGATTCCAAAAATTTGTGCATCGTTCCCCACAAGACAAGAACCTTTATTTCGAAATAAAAAAAAAAAATCTATTCGCGTCGGAAATGAGAGATTTTTTGTTTCTCCATACAGAATTAGTTTCTTCAGATTCTGACGTAACAAACAATTTTTATGAGACATAAGAACCCCCATAAAAATATTTTTTACTTTACTAGACTTTTGAACTTAGAACACTAACAGGTCAAATTTTAGATTTTTAAGATTTTTATTTTAATAAGTAAAACAAGTCAGTTAATTCATTAAGGTGGTTATGTTTATACCATGTATCAATGGCCAACTCTTATCTTAGTACAAGGTTCTCTCGGAACAATTATTATTTATTTCAAGCTATTTCGGATCTTTCTTAATCTTCAAAAAGAACTAAATTCCGTAATGGAATGGTAGGATTAAAAAAAAGGAAGTGTGGAAAAAATGACAAGAAGATATTGGAACATTAATTTGAAAGAGATGATAGAAGCAGGAGTTCATTTTGGTCATGGTATTAAGAAATGGAATCCTAAAATGGCCCCTTACATTTCGGCAAAGCGTAAAGGTACTCATATTATAAATCTCGCTAGAACGGCTCGTTTTTTATCAGAAGCTTGTGATTTAGTTTTTGATGCAGCAAGTCAGGGAAAAAGTTTCTTAATTGTTGGTACCAAAAAAAGAGCAACAGATTTAGTAGCATCAGCTGCAATAAGGGCTCGTTGTCATTATGTTAATAAAAAGTGGTTCAGTGGTATGTTAACGAATTGGTCGATTACGAAAACTAGACTTTCTCAATTTAGAGACTTAAGAGCAGAAGAAAAAATGGGAAAATTCCACCATCTCCCAAAAAGAGATGTGGCAATCTTGAAGAGAAAATTATCTACTTTGCAAAGGTATCTCGGCGGGATCAAATATATGACGAGATTGCCAGACATTGTGATCGTCCTTGATCAGCAAAAAGAGTATATAGCTCTTCGGGAATGTGCCATTTTGGGGATTCCTACTATTTCTTTAGTCGATACAAATTGTGACCCGGATCTCGCGAATATATCGATTCCAGCCAACGATGACACTATGACTTCAATTCGATTGATTCTTAACAAATTAGTATTTTCAATTTGTGAGGGCCGTTCTCTCTATATAAGAAATCGTTGATTAAGAATATATAGTGAATTCTTGGGCAACTGCGTAAATTTATGGAATCACTTACTTTACTATATCTTTTTTTTTGCATAGAATTTTTTTTGCATAGAAAAAAGAAGGGGAATATTGATATATATTAGAGGGTATTGATATATATTATGATCTGATGTGCTTTCTTGGTATCCTAAATATAAGATTAATACTTCAAGTTGCTGAGTTGAGAAAGAGATGGTTGAATCAAAAGAATTCCTTTTTTGAAGTTCAATTTTTATCAGAGGACAATATGAATATTATACCTTGTTCCATTAAAACACTCAAGGGGTTATACGATATATCGGGTGTAGAAGTAGGCCAACACTTCTATTGGCAAATAGGAGGTTTCCAAATTCATGCCCAAGTACTCATCACTTCTTGGGTCGTAATTTACTATCTTGCTAGGTTCAGTTGTCATAGCTGTTCGGAATCCACAAACCATCCCGACCGACGGTCAGAATTTTTTTGAATATGTCCTTGAGTTTATTCGAGACTTGAGCAAAACTCAGATTGGAGAAGAATATGGTCCCTGGGTTCCCTTTATTGGAACTATGTTCCTTTTTATTTTTGTTTCGAATTGGTCGGGTGCTCTTTTACCTTGGAAAATTATAGAGTTACCCCATGGGGAATTAGCAGCGCCCACGAATGATATAAATACTACTGTTGCTTTAGCTTTACTCACGTCAGCGGCATATTTTTATGCTGGTCTTAGCAAAAAAGGATTGAGCTATTTCGAGAAATATATTAAACCAACTCCAATCCTTTTACCAATTAACATCCTAGAAGATTTCACAAAACCATTATCGCTTAGCTTTCGACTTTTCGGGAATATATTGGCGGATGAATTAGTCGTTGTTGTTCTTGTTTCTTTAGTCCCCTTAGTAATCCCTATACCGGTCATGTTTCTTGGATTATTTACAAGCGGTATTCAAGCTCTTATTTTTGCAACATTAGCCGCAGCCTATATAGGTGAATCCATGGAGGGTCATCATTGAATTGACTCTTTTTGGAAATAGTATTTTTTTTTTTTGCAGCTTAGCTCAATTCATGCATGGTTCCAGATAATCTGCTTGGTTGCAAAAAAATAGTTAGAAATGCGTATGAATATATAGCCTAGAGTTGTAGGAGAGAGAATAGAATAGACTATATTATGGAATTTTCAAAGTATATATGCATTAAGGAGGGTGGAGTCAGGCTAGATCTATACTATAATATCCTTAATGTCTATAAGTGGAGTCCTCTTTTATGCAGGTTTCCACTTTAAGCAATGATTTTAGAATCCGATTCAATAGAAAATGAGAAAATATGCAAACAAAATAGAAGAAACAAATGTATATATATAGGATATTATATTATATATTCCTAGGTTAGATTCATTATCTAATCCGATATATGGATATGGAATTCCCTTCTATGTAGTTCGGACAATTCACATTATCATTTCAATTTGATTTCAATTTGTACTTTTTAGTTACTTTACTTCTCCCCAATAGAGCTTAGAAGTAAGAATTTATTGGTTGATTGTATCCTTAACCATTTCTTTTTTTTGACACGAGGAACTACTCACCATGAATCCACTAATTGCTGCTGCTTCTGTTATTGCTGCTGGATTGGCCGTAGGGCTTGCTTCTATTGGACCTGGAGTTGGTCAAGGTACTGCTGCAGGACAAGCTGTAGAAGGTATTGCGAGACAGCCAGAAGCAGAAGGTAAAATACGAGGTACTTTATTGCTTAGTCTAGCTTTTATGGAAGCTTTAACAATTTATGGACTAGTTGTGGCACTAGCGCTTTTATTTGCGAACCCTTTTGTTTAATCTTAAAAAAAAAATTCTTTCGATTTCGATTAGATACTTTTTTCTTTTTTTAGTAAATTGGTATTTGCTTCCACAATTCCAATTATATCAATACTTTATTTAATTTACTCCTATTTATTACTCCTGGAATTATCTATTTATCGGGACAGATAATACCCCATTCTAGGAAGGGCTGAGTTGAGTATTATTAATTTAGAAGATATGCTCACCTTCTTATTTCCCGTCCTTAGTTTAGGAAAGTGGAAAGTTTTTTCCTTTTATTTTAGGAATTTTGGGAACAGAACATTTCAACAAAGGAAGTCTTTCACCGGTCAAACAAGACGTAAGACTTAATCTAAAAGAAATTACTAGATTGAATCTATTTGCATTAAAAAAACCGATCAAAAAAGGGCGAGCGAAGTAAGTGATCGAAAAACTTTGTTCTTTGTTCGTCCTATCTATAAGAGGAGAGCATATGAAAAATGTAACCCATTCTTTCGTTTTTTTAGCTCACTGGCCATCCGCTGGCAGTTTCGGGCTTAATACCGATATTTTAGCAACAAATCTAATAAATCTAACTGTAGTGGTTGGTGTTTTGATTTTTTTTGGAAAGGGAGTGTGTGCGAGTTGTCTATTTCAAGAATAGATTGGATCTATCCGGCTGCACTTTATAATATTTTTTAGTATTTTTCGGATAAATAAGAAAAGGGTGCACGATCTCGACGAATTACTTCTGAATAAATTCAGAAATCATATGGAAGAACCATAGCATTTCGCGACTCATTGGTAAATCAACTTTGATTCTCTATAAACCAAGAATGTGAGACCATTAACACGGTTAAAGCTAAACTGCTTGAAGTCCAGGCAAAAAGAGGTACTCTTTCTACAACTATATTAGTATTAGTACCAATTTAAACGGGAAATAGCTAATGTAAAATTTATCTGATATAGAACACTCATATCGATAAAATGGTTTGAACTATTTACTAGAAAAAAAAGGGGGCACCCTGCCCTTTTTTAACCAATGCCGAATCGACGACCTATGTATAAAAAAGAGAAATTTTTTGGATTTGAAGAAAAAAAAAATAAAAAAGAATTCTATTAATTTTCATTTTCCATTTATTTAGTTAGTTTTTCTTAATGAAATTGAAATTATTAACTAGAGGGCAAATAAAAATAAAGAAACAACTTTGCTGACCATGATATATTTTTATCTAGGCGGAAGAGTCCTCTTAATATTTATCTAGTCTTATATAGGTTTCGGTATATTGAAATATAAACATAAAAAAGAAGATAGAGGATAGGCTCATTACTTAAAAAAAAGATATGGAAATAGCTATAGAAAAAAAAAAAGGAGCGTGAGAGCCAAATGAATCGAAAGATTCATGTTTGGTTCGGGAAGAGATCATAAAAGTTGTAAACTTACAAAATAATCTACTTTCATTAAAAGATTTATTAGATAATCGAAAACAGAGGATCTTGAGTACTATTCGAAATTCAGAAGAATTGCGTAGAGGGACCATTGAGCAACTCGAAAAAGCTCGGATTCGATTACAGAAAGTCGAACTAGAAGCGGATGAGTATCGAATGAATGGATACTCTGAGATAGAACGAGAAAAAGCAAATTTGATTAATGCTACTTCTATTAGTTTGGAACAATTGGAAAAGTCTAAAAACGAAACCCTTTATTTTGAAAAACAAAGGGCAATGAATCAGGTCCGACAGCGGGTTTTCCAACAGGCCGTACAAGGAGCTCTAGGAACTCTGAATAGTTGTTTGAATACCGAGTTACATTTCCGTACGATTCGTGCTAATATTGGCATTCTCGGGTCCCTGGAATGGAAGAAATAATTAAATTAATTAGGCCTTGAACTTCTACTTTCGTTTAGAATTTAGGCATTATTTTTCCCCTTGCTTCCGAAAAAAGAGTCAAGAAACACTAATGGCAACCCTTCGAGTCGACGAAATTCATAAAATTCTCCGCGAACGTATTGAACAATATAATAGGAAAGTAGGGATTGAGAATATAGGTCGCGTAGTTCAAGTGGGGGATGGGATTGCTCGTATTATAGGTCTTGGTGAAATAATGTCAGGTGAATTAGTCGAATTTGCAGAAGGTACTAGGGGTATTGCTCTGAATTTGGAATCCAAAAATGTTGGGATTGTATTAATGGGCGATGGGTTGATGATACAAGAGGGAAGTTTTGTAAAAGCAACAGGAAGAATTGCTCAGATACCCGTGAGTGAGGCTTACTTGGGTCGTGTTGTAAATGCTCTGGCTAAACCTATTGATGGGAAAGGCGAAATTATAGCTTCCGAATCTCGCTTAATTGAATCTCCTGCTCCAAGTATAATTTCCAGGCGTTCCGTATACGAACCTCTTCAAACAGGGCTTATTGCTATCGATTCGATGATCCCTATAGGGCGCGGTCAGCGAGAGTTAATTATTGGGGACAGACAGACTGGCAAAACAGCAGTAGCCACAGATACAATTCTCAATCAAAAAGGGCAAGGTGTAATATGTGTTTATGTAGCTATCGGTCAAAGAGCATCCTCCGTAGCTCAAGTAGTAACTACTTTCCATGAGGAGGGGGCCATGGAATACACTATTGTAGTAGCTGAAATGGCGGATTCACCTGCTACATTACAATACCTCGCTCCTTATACGGGAGCAGCCCTGGCTGAGTATTTTATGTACCGCGAACGGCATACTTTAATAATTTATGATGATCTCTCCAAACAGGCACAAGCTTATCGCCAAATGTCCCTTCTATTAAGAAGACCTCCCGGACGTGAGGCTTATCCAGGGGATGTTTTTTATTTGCATTCACGCCTTTTAGAAAGAGCCGCTAAATTAAATTCTCTTTTAGGCGAAGGAAGTATGACCGCTTTACCAATAGTTGAGACTCAATCTGGAGACGTTTCCGCCTATATTCCTACTAATGTAATCTCCATTACAGATGGACAAATATTCTTATCTGCGGATCTATTCAATGCCGGAATTCGACCCGCTATTAATGTGGGTATTTCTGTTTCCAGAGTAGGATCCGCGGCTCAAATTAAAGCCATGAAACAAGTAGCTGGCAAATCAAAATTGGAACTAGCGCAATTCGCAGAGTTACAAGCCTTTGCACAATTCGCCTCTGCTCTCGATAAAACAAGTCAGAATCAATTGGCAAGGGGTCGACGATTAAGGGAATTGCTTAAACAATCCCAGGCAAATCCTCTCCCAGTGGAAGAGCAGATAGCTACTATTTATACCGGAACAAGAGGATATCTTGATTCGTTAGAAATTGAACAGGTAAATAAATTTCTGGATGAGTTACGTAAACATCTAAAAGATACTAAACCTCAATTCCAAGAAATTATATCTTCTAGCAAGACATTCACCGAGCAAGCGGAAATCCTTTTGAAGGAAGCTATTCAGGAACAGCTGGAACGGTTTTCTCTTCAGTAACAAATAAATTTTGCATGTCTACTCTTGTTAGTAGAATAGGAATCGTTGAGAAAGCTTTTTCATTTGAATCATGCAAAAAAGTTTTCTTTGTTTTTAGTTTAGTATAGTTATTTAAAGAATAGATAGAAATAAGATTGCGTCCAATAGGATTTGAACCTATACCAAAGGTTTAGAAGACCTCTGTCCTATCCATTAGACAATGGACGCTTTTCTTTCATATTTTATTCTTTCTTTTATTTTTTTGCTTCTTCCGAGAAAAAACTGTTAGACCAAAACTCTTTTAGGAAATCAAAAAATCCAGATACAAATGCATGATGTATATATTATATCATGCATATATCATAAAGAAGGAGTATGGAGGCGGTAGTGGGAATCGAACCCGCAACCCCAAGGTTATGAGCCTTATGAGCTACCAAACTGCTCTATACTCTTAAACTAAAGAGGGGTAACTAGTGGATAAAAGAGGGTTGGATACGCCCCTCTACCAATATCTATACAAATAGAATAGTCCATTTATACAGAATGGTAAAGAGGGCTCCTCTATGATTATCAATTCCAGAAATCCATACAAATACGAAAGGGTATTTTATCCTTACCAACTGGATCTTGTTGCACCCGGTAACAAACATTCATAAACCATTTCTCGAAGTACGTGTCCGGATAGCCCAAAATGTCGATAGTTAGCTCTAGGTCTTCCGGTCAAAAAACAACGTCGATGAAGGCGTGTAGGTGCACTATTACGCGGTAGGGATTGCAATTTTTCTCGCATTTTCGTTTTTTCACTCAAACTCAAGGGAGAAACTTTGCTTCTTATCTTTTTTTTTAAAGATTGACGAATCAAATGATATTTCTGTTCTAATTTCTGCCGCTTCTTCTCCCTCTGAATCAAACTTTTTTTTGCCATAATGTGTCGTTGCTATTATTACCAAGTATACGGTTCTAATCCTAGATGGAAAAATAAATAGAAAAAGAAATCTAAAAAGGCAGATCCTCCCTCTCTATCAAGAGTAATGAACTAGGTGCTGATACAGTACAAAAAAACAAACTAAATTAACCAAACTTGCCTGATGTTGAGGCAATCAAGAAAGCTGCATAAGTGAATATATAACCCACGGAAAAGTGAGCTAATCCAACCAATCTTGCTTGCACAATGGAAAGAGCCACGGGCTTATCTCTCCAGCGAATTAAATTAGCTAAAGGTGTGCGTTCATGAGCCCATGCTAAAGTCTCAATTAATTCCTGCCAATACCCCCGCCAGGAAATTAAGAACATAAATCCAGTAGCCCAAACAAGATGTCCAAATAAGAACATCCACGCCCATACCGATAAACTATTCATCCCAAAAGGATTATATCCATTGATAAGTTGTGAAGAGTTTAACCATAGGTAATCTCTTAACCATCCCATCAAATAAGTGGAGGATTCATTAAATTGTGAAACGTTGCCCTGCCATAATGTGATATGTTTCCAATGCCAATAAAAAGTAACCCACCCAATGGTATTTAACATCCAGAAAACTGCCAAATAAAATGCGTCCCAAGCAGAAATATCACAAGTACCGCCGCGCCCTGGGCCGTCACAAGGAAAACTATATCCAAAATCCTTTTTATCTGGCATTAATTTGGAACCGCGTGCATCTAAAGCGCCCTTTACTAAAATCAATGTAGTTGTATGCAAACCTAGAGCAATAGCATGATGAACCAAGAAATCCCCAGGTCCTATTGTTAAGAAAAGCGAATTACTATTCTCATTAACAGCATTCAACCATCCGGGCAACCATAGGCTTCGACCCGCATTGAAAGCGGGGCCATTCGTTGAAGATAAGAGTATATCGAACCCATATGTCGTCTTGCCATGAGCAGATTGTATCCATTGGGCAAATATAGGTTCGATCAAGATTTGCTTTTCTGGAGTACCAAAAGCAAGCATGACGTCGTTATGAACATAAAGGCCCAAGGTATGGAATCCTAGAAAGAGGCTAGCCCAACTTAAATGAGATATGATAGCTTCTTTATGGTCTAACATTCTTGCCAATACATTATCCTCATTCTGTTCCGGATTGTAATCCCTAATGAAAAAAATAGCTCCATGAGCAAAAGCCCCTGTCATGATGAACCCTGCAATATATTGGTGATGAGTATATAAAGCAGCTTGAGTAGTAAAGTCTTGTGCTATGAATGCATAAGGAGGTAAAGAGTACATATGTTGAGCTACTAAGGAAGTAATAACCCCTAAAGAAGCTAGAGCAAGACCTAACTGAAAATGAATCGAATTGTTGATTGTGTCATAAAGGCCCTTATGCCCACGCCCTAATCGACCCCCCGGAGGAGTATGCGCTTCTAAAAGATCTTTAATACTGTGCCCAATTCCGAAGTTAGTTCGATACATGTGACCGGCAATGAGAAAAATAAATGCAATAGCTAAATGATGGTGAGCCATATCGGTCAGCCACAAACTTTGTGTTTGTGGATGGAATCCCCCAAGAAGAGTTAGAATGGCAGTTCCCGCTCCTTGAGCGGTACCAAATAAATGATTACTCGAATCAGGGTTTTGGGCATAAAGATTCCATTGACCCGTCAAAAGGGGTCCCAACCCCTGGGGATAGGGTAATACATCTAAGAAATTATTCCATCGAACGTACTCCCCCCTGGATGCGGGAATAGCAACATGAACTAAATGTCCTGTCCAAGCCAAAGAACTTACCCCGAAAAGTCCTGACAAATGATGATTGAGACGAGATTCCGCGTTTTTGAACCACGAAAGGCTTGGTTTCCATTTGGGTTGTAGATGTAACCAACCCGCTATTAAGGACAGCGTAGAAAGAAATAATAGAAAAAGAGCTCCAGTATAAAGATCCTCATTGGTGCGTAATCCTATTGTATACCACCACTGATAAACTCCAGAATAAGCAATATTCACTGGACCAGCAGCACCTCCTCGAGTAAAGGCTTCCACAGCGGGTTGACCAAAATGAGGATCCCAAATCGCATGAGCAATAGGTCTTACGTGTAAAGGATCCTGTATCCATGATTCAAAATTTCCTTGCCAAGCTACATGAAACAGATTTCCGGACGTCCATAGAAAGATTATTGCTAATTGCCCAAAGTGAGAAGCAAAAATGTTCTGATAAAGACGTTCTTCAGTAATATCATCATGACTTTCGAAATCATGTGCGGTAGCAATACCAAACCAAATACGACGAGTAGTGGGGTCCTGAGCTAAGCCTTGGCTAAACCTGGGAAATCTTAATTCCATAATGCCTTTCAAATCCTCCTAGCCACTATCCTACTGCAATAATTCTCGCTAAGAAGAATGCCCATGTCGTGGCAATTCCACCCAGAAGGTAATGGGTTACTCCTACAGCGCGTCCTTGTATAATGCTCAAGGCTCTAGGCTGAGTAGCAGGAGCAACTTTTAATTTGTTATGAGCCCAAACGATAGATTCAATGAGTTCTTGCCAATAACCACGGCCGCTGAATAAAAACATTAAACTGAAGGCCCAGACAAAATGAGCACCTAAGAAAAAAAGACCATATGCAGATAATGAAGAACCATAAGACTGAATGACTTTGCGATGCCTGTGCCCACAAGAAATCTCGAAGCCACCCATTAATCGTAATGGAACTCTGTGCAAAGTTTCCCCCTGTAATATGAGTTACCACCCCTTGATCACTTATAGTACCCCAAACATCCGACTGCATTTTCCAACTGAAATGGAAAATGACTACCGAAATTGCATTGTACATCCAGAATAAACCTAAGAAAACATGATCCCAGGCGGATACTTGACATGTTCCCCCTCGGCCAGGCCCATCGCAAGGAAAGCGAAAACCTAGATTTGCTTTATCGGGTATCAAACGGGAACTCCGAGCAAATAAAACACCTTTCAAAAGTATTAATACAGTCACATGTATGGTAAATGCATGAATGTGATGGACTAAAAAATCTGCGGTTCCTAATGGAATAGGTAACAAAGCCACTTTGCCACCTACTGCTACTAACTCGCCGCCTCCCCACGTTAAGCTAGTACTTGTTGTTGCACCAGGAGCTGTTACGCCAGGCGCAGTAGCATGGATATTTTGTACCCATTGAGCAAAGATAGGTTGTAATTGTATGGCAGTATCCGAAAACATATCTTGTGGACGGCCTAAAGCACTCATGGTATCATTATGAATGTACAAGCCAAAACTGTGAAAACCTAGAAATATACATACCCAGTTAAGGTGGGATATGATTGCATCGCGGTGTCTAAGGACGCGATCTAATAGATCGTTGTATCGAGTAGTTGGATCATAGTCTCTTACCATAAAAATTGCTGCATGTGCAGCAGCACCGACTATTAGAAATCCGCCAATCCACATGTGGTGTGTGAACAAGGAAAGTTGTGTACCATAGTCAGTAGCTAGGTATGGATAGGGAGGCATAGAATACATATGATGAGCTACAACAATGGTTGTAGAGCCTAGCATAGCTAGGTTAAGAGATAATTGAGCATGCCATGACGTTGTTAAGATTTCATAAAGACCCTTATGGCCTTGTCCTGTAAATGGGCCCTTGTGAGCCTCCAAAATATCTTTAAGTCCATGGCCAATACCCCAATTGGTCCTATACATATGACCTGCGATTAGGAAAAGAATAGCAATAGCTAAATGATGGTGCGCAATATCGGTCAGCCAGAGACCACCGGTTACTGGATCTAGTCCTCCGCGAAAAGTCAGAAATTCTGCGTATTTGGACCAATTTAAAGTGAAAAAAGGGGTTGCTCCTTCGGCAAAACTAGGATAAAGTTGAGCCAAAAGGTCCCGATTCAAGATAAATTCATGAGGAAGTGGTATCTCTTTAGGATCCACCCCAGCGTCAAGAAATTGGTTAATTGGTAAAGATACATGAATTTGGTGCCCCGCCCAAGAAAGAGACCCAAGTCCTAATAATCCCGCTAAGTGGTGATTCAACATGGATTCTACATCTTGGAACCAGGCCAATTTGGGAGCGGCTTTGTGATAATGGAACCAACCAGCAAAAAGCATTAACGCTGCAAAAATCAATGCACCAATTGCAGTACAATAGAGTTGTAATTCACTAGTTATTCCAGATGCTCGCCAAAGCTGAAAAAAACCAGAGGTTATTTGGATTCCTCGGAAACCCCCGCCTACATCACCATTCAATATTTCTTGCCCTACTATAGGCCAAACTACCTGAGCACTGGGTCCAATGTGAGTAGGATCACTTAGCCATGCTTCATAATTGGAAAAACGGGCGCCATGAAAGTACATGCCACTCAACCAAAGAAAGATAATGGAAAGTTGCCCGAAATGAGCACTAAAGACTTTTCGAGAAATCTCCTCCAAATCACCAGTATGACTATCGAAA
This sequence comes from Triticum urartu, assembly GCF_056163025.1. Taxonomy (NCBI): domain Eukaryota; kingdom Viridiplantae; phylum Streptophyta; class Magnoliopsida; order Poales; family Poaceae; genus Triticum; species Triticum urartu. The sequence continues at coordinate 4,469 of NW_028261074.1, read as the reverse complement.
TCGTGAGCATCAGCATGTAGGTTCCAGATCCAAGTGGTAGTATCAGGGCCCTTAGCTAGTGTTCTTGAGAAATGGCCGGGTCTGGCCCATTCCTCAAAAGATGTTTTTACAGGATCCCTATCCACAACAATTTTTACTTCTGGTTCCGGCGAACGAATAATCATTAAGTCCTCCTCTTTCCGGACAAGACATACAAAGAGACCCGCCAACTGTCTTTTTAGTGAATCTTTGAAAGATATATATTTTGAAAGATAGATTTTGAAAGATAGATTTTGAAAGATAGATATTGTGATTAGTTCTTTTCTTTACTATCTACCATCCTTCTATTTTTTTTTTAGTTATTCACTGGAGCAATTATATATTGAAGTCAATCCGAGGCAAGTGTTCGGGTCTATTATGACATAAAGATTAGGTGCCTAACGGACATTGTTTATCTTGAAAAACAAATATTTCTCGACGTAAGAAAAAAATCTTTTTTATTTTTAATTTAAGAAACTAGTGTATTTTTTTTGAGGGCATAAGCTCCTATCTATATCTACTTTCCTTGAGCATAATATAGGGTTTTTTATTTGATTCTAAATTCCAAGATAACTCATTAGAATTATTAATAAGATGGTCCTAATATATTAGCAATATTTAGATTGCCCCCTCTTTTTATTCACTTTATTACTTCTATTCTAGACCCTATCCCTATGGTTTATTCTTATGAAATATCATATAAAATAGAAGGTATAAGAAATGGATATAATGAAATTCTTGATTCGATCTTACGACCTAATTTATTTGATTAATGGATCAACAACCAAACCACCCATTTTATGAAAAAGAAGGAGCATGGTCTTATTCAAATTCAAAGCGCTTCGTAATCTTCAACCAGTTCTGTGCTTCAATATAATTTCCCGGAGTAAGCGCTATAGCTTGTTTCCAATATTCAGCAGCTTGATCAAACCAAGCTTCCGCAATTTCCGAATCACCCTGTAGAATGGCCTGTTCTCCTCGGTCGGAATAGGAAGTTCCTTCCCTTAGAACCGTACTTGAGAGTTTCCTACCTCATACGGCTCAGAAATTGCTATCTGAATTTCCCCTATCTTAACTGAATTCGATTTATCAAAAATCGATCCAATTTGTTCTTGGGTTAAGCAGAAGAAATTAATTACCTAAGTTTCAAACCCTAATTTTTATCAATAATCAGTTTGATCTTTTTTCCCACCTTCAGAAGAATGAAGCATAGATAGATATAGAGCCTTCGTTCAAATTTTCTGAGAGGTAACTATCCCGGTTTCATATATGAAATCTCTATAGAATCCTTGAAAAAGACTTTTTTCCATAAGAAAGAAAAAAGAACTTACTATCTTTGGGATCTGATACTACACCGCTGCTTAATCCCTTAGTGGATCGGCTCTATTACATAAGCGGATTCCTAAATTTTGCCCCATATCATGGGATAAGTAAGCAGTTTTTTTTAGTTGTATCGACCCAGTCGCTCACTAATTGATCTTTACGGTGCTTTCTCTATCAATTTGAGAAACTTTATCCATAGAGTAGTAGTATAGGCCATACTTTCTTCGTTTTTTGATTCTCGTGAAGTGTCCTTCCTTCCTACAGCTGATAGGGAAAAATCGTTGTTTTTACGATCCCTATGTAGAAAGCCCTTTTTTTCTAGTATTTACTAGAAAATTTGATCCTCTCTTTTTTTTTTTCTTTCTATAGTGGAGATAGTCGCACGTAATGACAGATCACGGCCATATTATTAAAAGCTTGCGGTAAGAAGGGGTTTCGTTCTAGTGCCCGGAAATAATATTCCAAAGCCTTTGTATGCTCTCCATTGCTTGTGTGTATAAGGCCTATGTTATAGAGTATATAACTTCGATCATAGGGATCGATTTCTAGTCGCGTAGCTTCATAATAATTTTGCAAAGCTTCCGCATAATTTCCTTCGGATTGAGCCAACATCCGTTACGGTCGTTCATTCTATTCAAAAAATCTCCGTTCCAAAACCGTACATGAGGTTTTCATCTCATACGGCTCCTCCCTTCTGTACATAATAGTACTAAGCGAAATAATCTATAGAATCAAAATAGAATTAGTCCCGTCTCATTATGAACCGAAAGGGGCTGGTATTTTTCCAAGAAATCTCTAGCCAACCTTCCCACAAGAGGTTTTTCTTAACACCAATGAATTCTATTAATGCTAGAGGAAAACGATAGCTCCAATAATTTCTTTGTTCTCAACGCCTCCTATTTAGAGGAATTAGCTACTTCAACGATCTTTGATGGTTATAGGGGTATCCAAAGTACAAACCTGATGGTTGTTTGTTATCCCAACCATTCTTCCCAGCCCTGATACCGATCAGGAAAGGGGTAATTTCTAACAAAGTTTTTCTCTTGTTGATTCCTATTTCTAGGTGTAGTGCTTTTCTCCCCTATGCTGCCTACGGATACTAATAGAGTAGGATTGGCCTGTAATCCATACCATACCATATCCTGTAGGTGTAACCTTTCGCTCAATACTCAAATCTACAATTGAAGTATCTGAAGCCGCATCAATCGAGGATACACGACGGAAGGAATTGTTAGTTCGCCTCACCTTCCCGAAGCGTGGGTTTGTTTGCTTACAAATTTGGTTCTCTCTATGCCAACCCCCCTCTCTTTTTCGTAAGACTGAGGTATAGGTAGGGCTAAAAAAAAGCAAAAAAAAGAGTCAAATCGCACCATCTCTATAATAAGTAAATGCCTTTTTTTCTCCTGAGGTTGTCGGAATTATTCGCAATAAAATATTGGCTACAATTGAGGAGGTCTTATCAATGAAATTTCCATTTCCACGGGATCTAGGCATAATTCCCAACCCATTCTATATAGAATTGTTTTCATTCCTTCACAAAATAACATAAAAACAAACACATTCGATTCTTATAATTATAAATAGATTGATCCATATGCTCTACTCTAAATCCATATGCTTTAAATGGATAAGAGAGATATGGATTTTCCGCTCAGCTCAAATTGTATCCTTTTCCTTCTGCTTGGACACGAAGAGATATGAAATATTTGACTAAGACTGGATTTCATTCCACTTTCCTATTTCTGAACAACAACTTATGTTATCAACTATTTCGTGTTTTCAAGTTATTAATTGTCTCATACCCTATTTTTGATTTCGATAGTATGGTGTAGCGTATCTTATGCAAACGGAATTCTAAGGTTTCTTTATTTTATTATGCAATAAGAAGAATTCTTCCATTTTCTTTTTCTTTAGTTGCGGGAAAACCCAAATTAAAACTTTTATTTTATAGCGAGCGCAATTTCTAGTAAAAAATCCTGTATCCTTCCACTTAGATCAAAAGGAATTTTTCCAATAGAACTATGGAACCCCCGAGTGGTTGCGGTTGTACCTGTACTGCAGGAATAAGAAAACTCGCTATTCACTCAGTTTATTTTCCATAATAAGTTATGTAGGAGAGATGGCCGAGCGGTTCAAGGCGTAGCATTGGAACTGCTATGTAGACTTTTGTTTACCGAGGGTTCGAATCCCTCTCTTTCCGTTTTTCTTAATTCATCAACGTTAAGGATCACAATGTATCAAATCAAATAACAATTTTTTCCAGCAATAATATAATATCTTATATTATCTTATTTTGATTTATAGAAATTAGAAATTCTCTATAGCAAATTACTGTGGTATGTAAAATACACATAGAGGAAAAAAGAAAAAAGGATCCTAATCCTAGGGTTAATCAATTTTAGCTAGTTGATGGGAAAATACAAATTAATGGTAATGGTCTTAGGGCGATTTAGTTCGGGGAAAGGGGAAGGGGAAGAAAATTCTATGAACCTTTCCTTTTTTCGTTAAGTTCAAGTCTGACGAGAGTAATATTCTACAACTAACAACTCATTTATTTTGAGACCGACCCACTTCCTATCTAGGATTTTATTTACTAGTCCTTTATATTCCAACGTGTCAATCGCCAAATGCTTTGGCAATTTCCCCGGGTCCGATGAAGCAATATAATTTTGAACCAGACCTTTTGATCTTTGGTATCTTTCGTAGTAATAATATCTCGGGGTTTGCAACGAAAACTTGGTATATTGACTATACGACCATTAACTAAAATATGTCTATGGTTGACTAATTGGCGGGCCCCAGGAATGGTTGAAGCCATACCCAATCGAAAAAGGATATTATCCAAACGCATTTCAAGTAATTGTAGTAAAACCTGGCCTGTTGACCTTTTTGCTTTTCCAGCGATATGTACATATCTAAGTAATTGTCGTTCTGTCAGACCATAATGAAAACGCAATTTCTGTTTTTCTTGAAGACGAATACGATATTGCTCCTTTTTCCCAGAATTGAATTTTTTTTTAAGATTACTTCCGGATTTAGGTGTTTTTCTAGTGAGTCCTGGTAAAGCTCCCAGACGGCGTATTTTTTTTAAACGAGGTCCTCGATAACGGGACATGAAGACTCCTTTT
>NW_028261073.1:0-34558 GCF_056163025.1 Triticum urartu | reverse complement strand
TTTGAAATCCCCTAATAGTTTCCGCAAGAGCAACATACTTTCCTGGAGAACCAGTAAAAACTTCTGCCACAAAGAACGGTTGTGATAAGAAACGCTCAATTTTTCTTGCTCTTGCTACAGTTAAACGATCCTCTTCCGATAATTCATCCAAGCCAAGAATTGCGATAATGTCCTGAAGTTCTTTGTAACGTTGTAAAGTTTCCTTAACTCTTTGCGCAGTTTCATAATGTTCGTTGCCAACGATCCGAGGCTGTAACATAGTCGAGGTTGAATCTAAAGGATCTACTGCTGGATAAATACCCTTGGAAGCTAATCCTCTGGAAAGTACGGTAGTAGCATCCAAATGTGCAAATGTTGTGGCAGGGGCAGGGTCGGTCAAATCGTCTGCAGGTACATAAACTGCTTGAATCGAAGTTATAGATCCCTTTTTAGTAGAAGCAATTCTTTCTTGCAAAGAACCCATTTCTGTACTAAGAGTAGGTTGATAACCCACTGCGGAGGGCATTCTCCCTAATAAAGCGGATACCTCTGATCCTGCTTGAACAAAACGAAAGATATTATCGATAAATAAAAGCACGTCTTGCTTATTAACATCTCGGAAATATTCCGCCATAGTTAGGGCAGTTAAACCAACTCTCATACGAGCTCCCGGTGGTTCATTCATTTGGCCATAGACTAGAGCTACCTTTGATTCCTCAATATTTTTTTCATTAATTACTCCGGATTCCTTCATTTCCATATAAAGATCATTTCCTTCACGAGTCCGTTCCCCTACTCCACCGAATACGGATACGCCCCCATGAGCTTTAGCAATGTTATTGATTAATTCCATGATCAGTACTGTTTTACCTACTCCAGCCCCCCCAAATAGTCCTATTTTTCCTCCACGTCGATAAGGAGCTAAAAGATCGACGACCTTAATACCTGTTTCAAAGATGGATAATTTCGTATCTAACTCGATAAAGGCAGGCGCAGATCTATGAATAGGGAACGTTGCACTACTATCTACAGGACCCAAATTGTCAACAGGCTCCCCAAGAACGTTGAAAATTCGTCCGAGAGTAGCTCCACCGACCGGAACACTGAGAGGAGCTCCCGTGTCAATCACTTCCATTCCTCTCATCAACCCGTCCGTAGCACTCATAGCTACAGCTCTAACTCGATTATTTCCTAATAATTGTTGTACCTCACAAGTCACATTAATTTGCTTATCGGCAGTGTCTCTACTCTGGACTACCAAAGCGTTATAAATATAAGGTAACTTGCCTGGGGGAAAAGTGACATCCAGCACGGGTCCAATAATTTGATCGATACGACCTGTACTTTTTTCTTCAATTGTGGAAACCCCGGGAGGAGAAGTAGTAGGATTGGTTCTCATAATTATCACATAATTAAAAAAAAGGAATTTGTCGAAATTTTTCTTTTTTTATTGTTGAATAATGCCAAATCAAATCAAAAAAAATCCAAAAGTAAAAAGGAAATGAATTAGTTAATTCAATAAGAGAGAAAAGGGGACCAGGACTTGATTTCGTTGCCCAAGCGAATCCCATTCAATCGTTTACTCATGGAATGAGTCCATTGGAAAGTTCAATCAATCTTTTTTTTCATATACATTTTGCCTTTTGTGGAGGATCTGTGCCTACTCTACTTTCCTATCTAGGACTTCGATATACAAAATATATACTACTGTGAAGCATAGATTGCTGTCAACAAAGAATTTTATTAGTATTTAGTTAGGTATTTGCATTCAAAATAAGAAAAGAGAACTATTAAGAACTTGTAAAATAAGGATTAGGAATTAATTTGGGTTGCGCTATATCTATCAAAGAGTATACAATAATTATGGATTTGGTAAATCAAATCCATGGTTTAATAACGAACCGTGTTAACTTACCATAACAACAACTCAATTCCTATCGAATTCCTATATTGGAATTCCTATAGGATAGAACATACACAGGGTGTACGCATTATATATGAATGAAACATATTCATTAACCTAAGCATGCCCTCAATTTTCTTTAATGAGTTGATATTATATTAATTGAATATCCTTTTTGTTTTACGAGATTTTTGCTAAAGTTTCATTTACGCCTAATTAACATCGAGTAGACCCTGTTATTGTGAGAATTCTTAATTCAAGAGTTATAGGGAGGGACTTATGTCACCACAAACAGAAACTAAAGCAGGTGTTGGATTTCAAGCTGGTGTTAAAGATTATAAATTGACTTACTACACCCCAGAGTATGAAACTAAGGATACTGATATCTTGGCAGCATTCCGAGTAAGTCCTCAGCCTGGGGTTCCGCCCGAAGAAGCAGGGGCTGCAGTAGCTGCCGAATCTTCTACTGGTACATGGACAACTGTTTGGACTGATGGACTTACCAGTCTTGATCGTTACAAAGGACGATGCTATCACATCGAGCCTGTTGCTGGGGAAGACAACCAATGGATCTGTTATGTAGCTTATCCATTAGACCTATTTGAAGAGGGTTCCGTTACTAACATGTTTACTTCCATTGTAGGTAACGTATTTGGTTTCAAAGCCCTACGTGCTCTACGTTTGGAGGATCTACGAATTCCCCCTACTTATTCAAAAACTTTCCAAGGCCCGCCTCATGGTATCCAAGTTGAAAGAGATAAGTTGAACAAGTACGGTCGTCCTTTATTGGGATGTACTATTAAACCAAAATTGGGATTATCCGCAAAAAATTATGGTAGAGCGTGTTATGAGTGTCTACGTGGTGGACTTGATTTTACCAAAGATGATGAAAACGTAAACTCACAACCATTTATGCGCTGGAGAGACCGTTTTGTCTTTTGTGCCGAAGCTATTTATAAATCACAGGCCGAAACCGGTGAAATCAAGGGGCATTACTTGAATGCGACTGCGGGTACATGTGAAGAAATGATTAAGAGAGCTGTATTTGCAAGAGAATTAGGGGTTCCTATTGTAATGCATGACTACTTAACTGGGGGATTCACCGCAAATACTACTTTGGCTCATTATTGCCGCGACAATGGCCTACTTCTTCACATTCACCGTGCAATGCATGCAGTTATTGATAGACAGAAAAATCATGGTATGCATTTCCGTGTATTAGCTAAAGCATTGCGTATGTCTGGGGGAGATCATATCCACTCCGGTACAGTAGTAGGTAAGTTAGAAGGGGAACGCGAAATGACTTTAGGTTTTGTTGATTTATTGCGCGATGATTTTATTGAAAAAGATCGTGCTCGCGGTATCTTTTTCACTCAGGACTGGGTATCCATGCCAGGTGTTATACCGGTAGCTTCAGGTGGTATTCATGTTTGGCATATGCCAGCTCTGACCGAAATCTTTGGGGACGATTCTGTATTACAATTTGGTGGAGGAACTTTAGGACATCCTTGGGGAAATGCACCTGGTGCAGCAGCTAATCGAGTGGCTTTAGAAGCCTGTGTACAAGCTCGTAACGAAGGGCGCGATCTTGCTCGCGAAGGTAATGAAATTATCCGAGCAGCTTGCAAATGGAGTCCTGAACTAGCCGCAGCTTGTGAAGTATGGAAGGCGATCAAATTCGAGTTCGAGCCGGTAGATACTATTGATTAACTAGATAAAACTAAAGATAAAGAAGGTATAAATAAAAAAGAAACGAAATAAAAAGAGAAAAAAATCAGTTATGAAATGCAGTAATTCTTCTTTATTCTTCTAATTGATTGCAATTAAACTCGGCTCAATCTTTTTTAGAAAAAAAAGATTGAGCCGAATAAAAATAGATCATGATATGATCATGAGACTTGACAAATTGAGATTCGTCTATTCTATATATCTAGAATATATATATTAAGGTATAATACAATAAAGAAATACAAATAAAATAATAAAATAATAAAATATAGTATTATCATATGATAATGATAATGGAATCAAATACGCAGTATTTACAGAAAAAAGTCTTCGTTTATTGGGAAAGAATCAATATACTTTTAATGTCGAATCGGGATTCACTAAGACAGAAATAAAGCATTGGGTCGAACTCTTCTTTGGTGTTAAGGTGGTAGCTGTGAATAGCCATCGACTACCTGGAAAAGGTAGAAGAATAGGACCTATTCTGGGCCATACAATGCATTACAGACGTATGATCATTACCCTTCAACCGGGTTATTCTATTCCACTTCTAGATAGAGAAAAAAACTAAAGGAGAATGAATGAAAAAAGACATAGTTTGGAAGTTAGACCTTTTTATAGGACTCTCTTTCAATTTCAAAAAAGAGGACGTTTGAAACTTTTAACAGGCGTAATCGTGAGTCAACAAGTGACTCGAACTGTGTGTAAAAAAAGAAGCATTTTTTTTTTTTCAAAATGCTAGAACTAGATAAGGAAGTTTTCTATAACCTTGAGAAAAAGGATAAAAAGGTAGTTTTTTTTTAGTTTATGACTCCGATCAAGAGCGAGAAATCCTTGATTTGGGATTGGACATAGAACCTGGACCCATCGTAGAGACGTTTAGTTCAAAAGAAAGGATCGTATCCTGATGGTAAGAATTATACTTTCGTGGAAATACAGCGCTATAGACTTCAATGCGGTAGAGTAGACGTTTTGTTTCTAATTTTTCTGGACCAAACCTCCGCTCCGACCCAACGATACAATGAATTTTTTCTGTTCATATTCATAAATAAAAAAGATTCGGAATCGCAATGCTACTATATGCGTCCAGAGGAGTATTTGGAATAATATTCTTCTATAATCCATTATTGCGGGGGGTCTTACTAACAGGGCTTCGCTGCACGGGACAGGTCTTCGTCGAAAAGCTAACTCCACCCGGCATTTTCATACCCTTTCTTTGGGTGGTATATCGCCTTTTAAAGTCTAAGAGGGTAGTAGGGGATCTATAGTAGGTAAGATAATTTGCCCTTTGATTTTGATTGAATATACTATTTTTCCGCCTTTACCACGCATTATTGTATGCGCTTCTAGAGAAGTATGTATGCAGGAAGTAAATTCTAACCGCTTTCTTTTGAATCCAATTTCAAATTAGATTAGAAAGATAGAAAGGCCATGAGGATGGGAAAATCAAAATAAAATCTTTTTAATTAGTTCTCCTTTTTTGGAATTTTCTTATTATCCTTTCATTTTTTTTACAGAATATTTTTCAAACTAAAAATAAAAAATACAATACAATAGTCAATATTCCTTATAATAGATATACTTAATTATATCATAAGAATCTTAAGATATTTTTCGACTAGATAGAAATAGTAAATTTGAATTGAGACACCTATTCCATGACGGATTTAAACTTACCTTCTATTTTCGTGCCTTTAGTAGGCTTAGTATTTCCGGCAATTGCAATGACTTCTTTATTTCTTTATGTGCAAAAAAATAAGATTGTCTAGTATTTTTTAGTGTAAGTAATATAATATGGTAGGGTATGTGGCTTTTTCTACACACACTTTCTACACACAAATGAAAAACGGTTATGGATGCGGATATAGGCTACGAGCATAAATGCATGAATATGCAGAGCCAGGTATAGCGAGTTTTATTTTATTTATTTTAATTGAATCAACGAATATTTTTTGAATAGAAAGTCAATGTATCTAACCTATTATTTCACAGGAGTACTAGTTGCTGAAGGCGATTTCAGAATCAAAAAAAGTAAAGTCAAAATTATTTAGCTTATTCTCTCAATTTCAATCGACCGCTGCTGGATTTAGTATATCTAATATGAATTGGCGATCAGAACACATATGGGTAGAACTTCTAAAAGGTTCTCGAAAAAGGGGTAATTTTTTCTGGGCCTGTATTCTTTTTCTAGGTTCACTAGGATTCTTATCGGTTGGGATTTCCAGTTATCTTGGTAAGAATATTATATCTATACTTCCATCTCAAGAAATTCTTTTTTTTCCGCAGGGGGTCGTGATGTCTTTCTACGGAATCGCAGGCCTATTCATTAGCTCCTACTTGTGGTGTACTATTTTGTGGAATGTAGGTAGTGGTTATGACCGATTCGATAGAAAAGAGGGAATAGTGTGCATTTTTCGTTGGGGATTCCCTGGAATAAAACGTCGCGTCTTCCTTCGATTCCTTATGCGGGATATCCAATCAATTAGAATTCAGGTTAAAGAGGGTCTTTATCCTCGTCGTATTCTTTATATGGAAATCCGGGGCCAGGGGATCATTCCCTTGACTCGTACTGATGATAAATTTTTTACTCCACGAGAAATTGAACAAAAAGCTGCCGAATTGGCCTATTTCTTGCGCGTACCAATTGAAGTATTTTGAGGTATCTTTTTTGAACTGAGTTGAATGAAGAAAAGAAGAATTGGAAGAAGAAAAGTTTTCTCAACACAGGGAGGAAGTCCCTTCTAAATTGGATTTGTTATTGTAAGGGGATTTTTAAGTATTTATCTAAAGGAAGGAACAAACGAGGATAAGAGAAATTTGCTTTTAATTTTTTTTTATCCAAGTTAGATATATCGCATACTATTCTTCCTTTTTCATCCGAAAGGGCTTTTTTTTTATTCTATTTCACTATTTCATTCCATCTAGATCTAAGAAAGAACCCAATGCACTGAAATTCCACTAATAACTAATATACAAAAAAGAAGAATAGATACAGGGTATCAAACCTATAGAGTTTTTGCTTCAAAGAAATAGAAATATCATGAAATAGAAATATCATCATATAGAGTCAGGGAATGGAATAGAGTCAGCGAATGAAGCATATTCATTAACAACTCCATTTACAGATCAAAAATGAAAAAAAAGAAAGCATTGCCTTCTTTACTATATCTTGTATTTATCGTACTTTTGCCTTGGGGGGTCTCTTCCTCATTTAACAAATGTCTGGAACTTTGGATTAAGAATTGGTGGAATACCAGGCAATCCGAAACTCTCTTAACTGATATTCAAGAGAAAAGGATTCTAGAAAGATTCATAGAATTAGAAGAACTTTCTCTCTTGGACGAGATGATAAAAGGGAAACTAAAGACACATGTACAAAAACCTCCTACAGGAATACACAAGGAAATAATACAATGGGTCAAAATAAATAATGAGGATCATCTCCATACCATTTTGCATTTCTCGACAAATATAATCTGTTTGGCTATTCTAAGTGGTTCTTTTTTTCTGGGTAAAGAGGAACTTGTCATTTTGAATTCTTGGGTTCAGGAATTCTTCTATAATTTAAATGACTCAATAAAAGCTTTTTTTATTCTTTTAGTTACTGATTTTTTTGTTGGATTTCACTCCACCCGTGGTTGGGAACTAGTAATTCGTTGGGTCTACAACGATTTTGGATGGGCTCCTAACGAGCTTATTTTCACTATTTTTGTTTGTAGTTTTCCAGTAATTCTAGATACATGTTTGAAATTTTGGGTCTTTTTTTGTTTAAATCGTCTATCTCCTTCGCTTGTAGTCATTTATCATTCAATTAGTGAAGCATAAATTCATTTGATCTCCCGATATTAATATTAATCAAATTAGCAAGCATCTTTTTTTAGAAAGAAAGCCCTTTTCCATTTTAGCAAAATTCTTTCTATTTATACCTACTTTAAGGTATTCATCATTGCAGTACAACTGTTGCAGTAGAATGACAACAGATTCGTGTATAGGGAACTAGATTAGCTTAGCTACCTATCTAATTTATTGTAGAAATTCTGGGATCTGCGATTGGACATGGAAAATAGAAATACTTTTTCTTGGGTAAAGGAACAGATAACTCGATCGATTTCTGTATCGATCATGATATACGTAATAACTCGGACATCTATTTCAAATGCATATCCCATTTTTGCGCAGCAGGGTTATGAAAACCCACGAGAAGCAACTGGACGAATTGTATGTGCCAATTGCCATTTAGCTAGCAAGCCCGTCGATATTGAAGTTCCCCAAGCTGTGCTTCCCGATACTGTATTTGAAGCAGTTCTTCGAATTCCTTATGATATGCAATTGAAACAAGTTCTTGCTAATGGAAAAAAGGGAGGGTTGAATGTAGGTGCTGTTCTTATTTTGCCCGAGGGATTCGAATTAGCGCCGCCCGATCGTATTTCCCCTGAGTTAAAAGAAAAGATAGGAAATCTTGCTTTTCAGAGTTATCGTCCCGATAAAAAAAACATTCTTGTGATAGGCCCTGTTCCCGGTAAGAAATATAGTGAAATTGTCTTTCCCATTCTTTCCCCTGATCCTGCTACGAAGAAAGATGCTCATTTCTTAAAATATCCCATATATGTAGGGGGAAACCGAGGAAGAGGACAGATCTATCCTGATGGTAGCAAGAGTAACAATACAGTCTATAATGCTACGTCAACAGGTATAGTAAGAAAAATACTACGTAAAGAAAAGGGGGGGTATGAAATATCCATAGTTGATGCATCAGATGGACGCCAAGTGATTGATATTATACCTCCCGGACCAGAACTTCTTGTTTCAGAGGGGGAATCCATCAAGCTTGATCAACCATTAACAAGCAATCCTAATGTGGGAGGTTTTGGTCAGGGGGACGCAGAAATCGTGCTTCAGGATCCATTACGTGTCCAAGGCCTTTTGTTCTTCTTCGCATCCGTTATTTTGGCACAAGTTTTTTTGGTTCTCAAAAAGAAACAGTTTGAAAAGGTTCAATTGTACGAAATGAATTTCTAGGTCCCGGGATTTCTTACCATCAAGTTGGTAAAAAGCCTCGATTTATTGGCAATTGCTAGAATTATCTATGATCTATTTTGGAAATCCTTTTTTTGTTTAGACTGCTTTTTGTTTATGAGATGTCTGGAATTCCTTATTTATATCCCATGCAAAAGAAGAGAATCCAAGGCAAAGGCGAGAACAATCAAATTAAAATTTCTTCTTTTTCGGAGGGATTGCAGGTCTTCTTAATCGTCTATTCGGCACAAGAAAAAGCCTTTTTCTTGTGCCGATTCTTCTTGTATCAAAATAAGAATCCTTTTTCTTCCTAATTCGTCAAAGATTACTATTTCTTCTTTATTCGGGTCTGTCTCTTGGACCTCTTTTTCTTTTGCTTAGGTTTAGCCGAGGTAGTGGACAAACAGAGGGGAAGAAAATATGGCGGGGGAAAAATTTCTTGTGATTGTGAGCAAATTGCTTGGCTTGTTTAATTAAGTTCAACTTCAAATTTACAGAAATTTTGCAAAAAAAAAGTAAACTCTTCCATTGAAGGTTTTTTTATTTTTAGGCTAGTTGAATAGTTTTGATTAAGGTTTTATTAGTTTATTACTCGAAACTAAATCAAGGATTTTCAGGATACTTCCTTCGTGGAATAAGATATTGGATCCTCGAGTGATCTCTTTTTCTTGTTGCTTCATAAGAGTGAATCGAATAGATTCAATTCGCGTTATAAGAGTAAAATAAAAATTCCGCGGGTCCTTTCCGCTCTAATCAGATAAAGGGGGGTAAGGACCCGCTAAGCTCCTACTTTTTCATGTTTACAATCTGGTCCCTCCGATTACTATAGAGATGAACCCAATCCAGAATATGAACCATAAAAGAAAACACCTACTAAACCAATCACAGCAATACCAGCTACAGTACCTATCAGCCAAAGAGGAATTCTTCCAGTAGTATCGGCCATTTCCCCTACTTTCCTCCACATTTTATCAATTGGTCATGCTAGAGACAAAAACAGTCATGGGTAGTTATAAGGATGGTATCCTTCCAAATGGGATAAGAGAATTCTTATTAGTCTCTTTCTTTCTCTCAATTGAAGAAGTAATTGGAAAATAAAACAGCAAGTACAAAAATGAGTAATAAACCCCAGTATAGACTGGTACGATTCAATTCAACATTTTGTTCATTCGGGTTTGATTGTGTCATAGTTCTATAGTTGGAATTTGTTTTATCGTTGGATGAACTGCATTGCTGATATTGATCCCAAGAAAAAAACAGTAGGTACAGCTAGTCCGTGAATAGCCAGCCATCGCACTGTAAAAATAGGATAGGTTCGATCTATGGTCATTGAGGGCCTCCTAAAAGGATCTACTAAATTCATCGAGTTGTTCTAAAGAATCAAAACGGTCGGTTATTAACGGAATTCCTTGTCGGCTTTCCGTGAAATACTCGTTTGGCCTAGGACTTCCAAACACGTCATAAGCTAAACCCGTACTGACAAATAACCAACCCGCAATGAATAGGGAAGGTATAGTAATGCTATGAATAACCCAGTATCGAATACTGGTAATAATATCAGCAAAAGAACGTTCTCCCGTGCTTCCAGACATGCTGAACTCCCAAAATTTTTGTACATTCAAAAAAGGAATTGATTCCGTAAAAGATGGGATCGACCAGTAAATAGAAAATTACTGATATTTCATCCTTGTGAGATTGTCAATTTTGTACCAAAGGTGTATTTTGAGTATACCGAATTAGTATAGCTATCCTTCCTATGGCACAGCAATCTGGTTTTGCCTGGTTCCGAAACATAATTACTTTTTTATTTTTTTTTTGTCTATAGGTAAGCTATATGTTATTCAAGGCATCAATAGAAAACCCCATTTTTGTAGGTTCTACTTACTTTTCATTGGCTTCGGAATAATAGAGTAATTCGGAATAGCAGCCAAAATCTTGGGAAAATCTAAGTTAATGATCAATAGGTTTGGATAAATAATTTAGGAAGGATATTCTCATACTGACACAATACAAGGACAAGTATATGTGAAATCTATCCTTTCATAATTCGTAATTCATCCTTGTATTGTTTGTTGGATTAGGTCTAACTTTCTTGACCAAACTGCGAGCGCGGAACTTTACGAGATGAAATAGGGAAAGACAGAAGATAGAATAGAACTTAAAAGGATAATTGAAGTGACTCGTCTTCGAATCTACTTTGGTTGGAGTTCGAAAAAGGAATAAAAATAAAGTAAATTCAAGGAAGAGCTTTCTTTTTTTTTTTTTTTTAACAGCCCCTTGGCAGGTCGTGGAATGCTTTTGTTCTCCTCTTATTCCATATGGAATACAATCAGTTAAAATAAGAAGGAATAGGGGAATATTCGATCGTTCACTCCAAAAAGAGGGTCCTATTGAAAAAGAAATTATCCAAAATAGAAAGAAGTTTTTTTTTTCAAATTCAATTGTTTATTTATCTCTTATTCAAAAATTTCCCTGAAAATTGAATTTCTTTTTTTCATTCAATGGGGTTAGATGATCTAGTTCTTAATATTATTACTTTACTCAATTGACAAATTCCACAACAAATCTCTTGATTCGGAATTAGGGACTCATGTATCATCTGATGAATCCACTTTCTTTTACACTTCTGTATCTTACTCTATCTTGTTTTTTAGTATTATCTAAAATAACTGATGAATTATGAATTTTCCATAACTTAGGTAAATGCTTTACCAACATATGTAGTGTAGTAAAAAAAAATAAATGGAATTTAACTCTTTCATGCTTACTTTAACTAGTTATTTTGGTTTTCTACTGGCTGCTTTAACTATAACCCCAGCTCTATTTATTGGCTTGAACAAGATACGCCTTATTTGAATTGACTGAATAATTATAATTCAGAAAAGAAAAATCTTTCTTTGGGATTCCTGGCATTCTACGACTCTTTTCCAGACTAATTAGGAATTCTTTTCTTGGTCATTGAGATTCGTGGATAATTTAGAGTACTATTTAGGGATAGATCGTACCTCTTTTTTTATCCCCTCGAACAAATCGAAATGATTGAAGTTTTTCTATTTGGAATCGTCTTAGGCCTAATTCCTATTACTTTAGCGGGATTATTCGTGACTGCGTATTTGCAATACAGGCGTGGGGATCAGTTGGATCTTTGATTGAGTCATTTTTTTTTTTTGATTGACCTCCTCCAGACCAGAGAGGAGGTCAAATTGAAATTGGAGTTACAATTCAATTTTGTTAAGTTATTTTACTCTGCTTCGACATAAAATAGATGGAATCACGCTCTGTAGGATTTGAACCTACGACATCGGGTTTTGGAGACCCGCGTTCTACCGAACTGAACTAAGAGCGCTTTCATTCATTCAAAAAGAAAATCTTTTTCTATTCCTAATGTATCTCACGTACGTATAGTCTCCACAAATTCAAGTTATACCCACTTTACTTTAATTGATCTCGTCGCTACTGCCTATAAAGAAGAAAGAAGTAATAGGTAGGGATGACAGGATTTGAACCTGTGACATTTTGTACCCAAAACAAACGCGCTACCAAGCTGCGCTACATCCCTTTTCCAAATTAAATTGTTGTACAATGCCATTGTACACAATTCCTGTCTTCTTTTCCACATCATAATTTTCTTCTTCTTTCTTTCTCTATCTATATATAGAACCCTCGTGTCATTTCTTCTTTTTGGTCTCATATAATTAAGGAATTATATACATATAAAATCCAATATAATTTCGCCTATAAAAGAAGGATTACTTTTCCTTGGTAATATATAGGAAGAAGGGGTCATCTTTTTCTTTTTTAGGGATAGGAAAATTTCGTCGATATGGTTCATTTTATATATAGCATAACAATCTTGGGCAAGAGTTTATGATCATATATGTATTCCAACAAGGAAGGAGGATTTTCAATGCGGGATATAAAAACATATCTCTCTGTAGCACCCGTGCTAAGTACTCTATGGTTTGGTGCTTTAGCAGGTTTATTGATAGAAATTAATCGTTTATTCCCAGATGCTTTGTCATTCCCTTTTTTTTAATTCTAGTTATTGCTATGGGAGGGATAGATTTCTTCGTGATATGACAAAATTTGATCCTTTTCAATCTTTTTTTAGTATCGGAAGGAAAAAGAAAGAAAAGATGGATTGGGTTGAACCTCAGAGTCATTAAAAATTTGGTAAACCCCATTTTTGAAAATAGAAATTCAATTTAAAGGGGTACCCAAGCTAAATAAGGCCTCAGAAATCAGAGCATAGAAAAGGCGGGGCTGGCTAATTAAATGAAAGGATTTCGAACCAAAATCTTTGCTAATTCGACAAGGATTGTATTCTTTAATTATTTCTCTATTTTTTATTACTTAATTAAAGAATAAAAAAAAATTATTCTAATGAATTTTATTCTTCTTCTTCGGATTCAAAATAGAAGAATAAAAGAATAAGTAGAAGAATTAAGTTAAGTCAATCCAAAAAGAAAAGGAGGTTCATGGCCAAGGGAAAAGATGTTAGAATCAGAGTTATTTTGGAATGCATCAGTTGTGTTCGAAAAGGTGCCAATGAGGAATCGACGGGGATTTCTAGATATAGTACTCAAAAGAATCGCCACAATACACCCGGACAATTAGAATTCAAAAAATTTTGTCGTTATTGTCGCAAGCATACGACTCATCACGAAATAAAGAAATAGGAACATCGTGTGTTTGATCTTTCCAAACAACAGAAAGAGTAAGAACTTCATATTTAATATATAAAGAAAACATAGTATAGAATACAAAATACAAATCAACTCATCTGATTTCCGGTAGATATTATTTCATATGTATAGAGGGTATTCATATACTATAATATGAATCAAATAAGATATGGATCAAAGAAAAACTACTTCTTCTGGATCCTAAATTAATAAAATAAAGAAGTGAATTTTCAAATTTTCAAATTTTAAATAAGGAATAAATCATGTATACATCTAAACAACCTTTTCTTAAATCTAAGCAACCCTTTAGTAAATCCAAGCAAACTTTTAATAAATCCAAGCAACCCTTTCGTAAATCCAAGCAAACTTTTCGTAAATTCAAGCAACCTTTTCGTAAATCTAAACAACCTTTTCGTAGGCGTCCCCGGATTGGCCCGGGAGATCGAATTGATTATAGAAACATGAGTTTAATTAATAGATTTATTAGTGAACAAGGAAAAATATTATCGAGACGAATAAATAGATTAACCTTGAAACAACAACGATTAATTACTCTTGCTATAAAACAGGCTCGTATTTTATCTTTCTTACCGTTTCGTAACTATGAGAACGAAAAGCAATTTCAAGCCCAGTCAATTTCAATAATTACAGGTTCTAGACCCAGAAAAAATAGACATATTCCTCAATTAACGCAAAAGTACAATTCCAATCGAAACTTAAGAAACAACAACCAAAATTTAAGAAACAACAACCGGAACTTAAGTTCCGATTGTTGATGTTTTATTCGAATTCGAAAGGGCCAGACCTATATATATTATAAAGAAAGTAATCCAGCTCGTTGATTCCTACCACTTAATCTTAATTTATTGTATCTTCCCGGAGTTCCCTCTCCGGGAATTCATCTTTTATTATTCCAGTATATTACTTTATTTATACCTTTAATTGATGATCTTTATTTTATTGGAAATCGTGTAAAGATTATTTGGATTTGATACAGCTACTTGTGCAAGCATTTTACGATTAAGAATCAATTTCTTCTTGTACAGGTTGTGTATTAATTTACTATAACTATCGAATACTTTATATACCCGCGTTGCTGCGTTTATCCGAGTGATCCACAAACGACGAAAATCCCTCTTTTGCCTACCTCTATCTCGATGAGAGGAAACAAAAGCTCTTTTTACCTGTTGGGTAATCATTCGATTAAGTCTTAAATGAGCCCCTCTAAAGTTTGAGGCAAATGAACGCATTTTTGTTCGTCGTCTCCGGGCTATATATCCTCGCGGAACTCTGGTCATTGAATCAAATTAACCTTAATGAATAACTAATGATTTCTCTTCTTTTAGCCACCCTTTTTCTCATTAATAACAAAACTAATTATTCCGATATATAAAATATTAATTCCAATGGCTTTTGCTATAGTAACCTTCCCAACCACGATTTTTTATTCCACTCCGTTCAGTTATTTCTATACGAAATAACAAATTCATTCTAATAATACTAAAAAAAATAGTGGGTTCCATCGTTTCTATGGTTCCCTTTTAAACGGTGAGGCCCTCTCTATACACCGGAGCCCTTTCTTTCATCAAAAGGTATTGCGAACTTGTATAGTCCACATTCTTTGGCTCTACCTATCCATTATAGAGTAAATAGCTCTTTTCACAATAAGAGTTATCCATACAGTGACGGTATTTAATTATGAAAGTTGGCTAAGTAGCTGACCCTGTTAGTCCGTTCTTTTAAGATAAAGGAGCATAAGCCTTTTTCTTTTTATTACTATTTCCTCCGCTTAATGGATAACCATTTGCTACCAATGGGAGAATTGCTTCTTATTTCCAATTTAGATAATTGGATTTGCACCAAAGGAAACCATAAATTCCATATACCATAGAAATCTAGGATAGAGAAGCTATATCCTATTCATTGGTACTAATCATGGATACTTCAATTTTTTTTATATTTGTTTGAAGTCATGATCTGAACGAGTCGCACATACACCCTAGCACATGTTCCTCGACGCTGAGGGCATCCTTTAAGCGCGGCCGTTTTTCGAGCATTTCGTATTGGCTGTCTTGCGTTTCTAATAAGTTGTTTAACCGTCGGCATGTTGTATGTATATAGAAAAAAATGGATTGGTTTAGATCCATCTTAACCTGATGATTGCTCATCATGAAGTCTTTCTATTTTCTATTAAATCGAGGAAAACACGAATTTAGCTGTGAAATAACTTTACAAGAAATCCGGACACTACCAATCCTTAAACATTTCTGGAAACCACACTGGATCAGTATCGCAGTGCTTGTCAATCATTTCATCCCCTACAATATCGACAAGTCCATAAGCTTTGGCTTCGTCTGCTGACATAAAAACATCCCTTTCCATGTCTTCGGATACAACCCAAAAAGGCTTGCCTGTTCTTACTGCATAAACCCTTGTGATCATTTCGCGAACTTTGTGTAACTCTTCTACTTCTAGTAAAAATTCTGGTGTCCTTGCCCGATAATAAGCACTAGCAGGTTGGTGAAGCATAATCCTCGCGTGAGGGAATGCTATACGCTTGGTGGGTTCTCCTCCAAGCAGAATGAAGGACGCCATGGAGGCGGCTATTCCGAGGCATATTGTATATATATCTGGTGTCACCGTTTGCATCGTATCAAAAATAGCCATTCCTGAGATTAGCCACCCGCCTGGGGAGTTTATAAACAAAAAAATATCACTAATTCCATCTTCTATACTCAGATATACCATGAGACCTGTAATATGATTCGTGATCTCGCAACGAATCTCTTGACCTAAAAAAAGTGTCCTTTCTCGATACATAACATTGTATAAGTCAACCCAAGTCGCTTCTTCATCTCCAGGAATCCGGTAAGGTACTTTTGGAACACCAATGGGCATATTAGATTAATATTATTAAATTTAAGTAAGAAAACCACACTTTAATATGGAAACGTAAGAATGGAACAGAAAGAAAGAATCCGCAGTTTATTGTCTTAATTTTTATTCTTATTCTATATGAATATTATAGATTCTATTAATACGTAGATTGAAAGGTTATACATATAAGGAATGTAAGACAGATTGAATAAAGAAAAGGGAATGGGTGATTTGAATGCTAAACAAAGAGGGGTAGCGATCTATTCTTCGTTTTTTCCAAATTGGCCAAGTTACCCATTGCATATTGGCACTTATCGAGTATAGAATAGATCTGCTTCTCTTTCTTCTTATGAACAGAATTGGCTTCTTATTTTTAATGGAATGAAATAAATATTCGCGCTTTCTGACACAGAATCCCCTAGAAGGGTTAGGTACATAGGATATGGATAGTCTTTTTCAATGCGATAAAATAAAGCGACATCGTGTCTATTTTTCTTTGCTAAAGGGGTATTTCCATGGGTTTGCCTTGGTATCGTGTTCATACTGTCGTATTGAATGATCCGGGTCGATTGCTTGCGGTGCATATAATGCACACAGCTCTAGTTTCTGGTTGGGCTGGCTCAATGGCTTTATACGAATTAGCAGTTTTTGATCCCTCTGATCCTGTTCTGGATCCAATGTGGAGACAAGGTATGTTCGTAATTCCCTTCATGACTCGTTTAGGAATAACGGATTCGTGGGGTGGTTGGAGTATTTCAGGAGGAACTGTAACAAATCCGGGTATTTGGAGTTATGAAGGTGTGGCAGGTACGCATATTGTGTTTTCTGGCTTGTGTTTCTTGGCAGCGATCTGGCATTGGGTATATTGGGACCTAGAAATATTCTCTGATGAGCGGACGGGAAAACCCTCTTTGGATTTGCCCAAGATCTTTGGAATTCATTTATTTCTTGCAGGGGTGGCTTGCTTTGGCTTTGGGGCATTTCATGTAACGGGTTTGTATGGTCCTGGGATATGGGTATCCGATCCTTATGGACTAACTGGAAAAGTACAAGCTGTAAATCCAGCGTGGGGTGCAGAAGGTTTTGATCCTTTTGTTCCGGGGGGAATAGCTTCTCATCATATTGCTGCGGGTACATTGGGTATATTAGCGGGCTTATTCCATCTTAGTGTCCGTCCGCCTCAACGTCTATATAAAGGATTACGTATGGGCAATATTGAAACTGTACTTTCCAGTAGTATCGCTGCTGTTTTTTTTGCAGCTTTCGTAGTTGCTGGAACTATGTGGTATGGGTCAGCAACGACCCCAATCGAATTATTTGGGCCTACTCGTTATCAGTGGGATCAGGGATACTTTCAGCAAGAAATATATCGAAGAGTTAGCAATGGTTTAGCCGAAAATCTTAGTTTATCAGAAGCTTGGTCTAAAATTCCCGAAAAATTAGCCTTTTATGATTATATTGGTAATAATCCGGCAAAAGGGGGATTATTCAGAGCAGGCTCAATGGACAATGGGGATGGAATAGCTGTTGGATGGTTAGGACATCCCGTCTTTAGAGATAAAGAAGGACGTGAGCTTTTTGTACGCCGTATGCCTACTTTTTTTGAAACATTTCCGGTTGTTTTGGTAGATGAGGAGGGAATTGTTAGAGCAGACGTTCCTTTTAGAAGAGCAGAATCCAAATATAGTGTTGAACAAGTAGGTGTAACGGTGGAGTTCTATGGTGGCGAACTTAATGGAGTAAGTTATTCTGATCCTGCTACTGTAAAAAAATATGCGAGGCGTTCTCAATTAGGGGAAATTTTTGAATTAGACCGGGCTACTTTGAAATCTGATGGTGTTTTTCGCAGCAGTCCAAGGGGTTGGTTCACTTTTGGTCATGCTACCTTTGCTTTGCTCTTCTTTTTCGGACACATTTGGCATGGCGCTAGAACATTGTTCCGAGATGTTTTTGCTGGTATTGATCCAGATTTGGATGCTCAAGTGGAATTTGGAACATTCCAAAAAGTGGGAGATCCAACTACAAGGAAACAGGCAGTTTGATACACATTGTTATAGTATCTTTCACCTCTCTTTTTTGATTTGACATGGGAAACATCTCCCATCCTTTCTTTGACTCTTTTTCTTTCTTTATATGGGAAATTATCCCAAATGACAAATGAATAGGTGTGGAAGTTATAATTGTAAATAAACCAGGATCGAATCTATGGAAGCATTGGTTTATACGTTCCTTTTAGTTTCGACTTTAGGGATAATTTTTTTCGCTATCTTCTTCCGAGAACCACCTAAGGTTCCACCAACTCCAACTAAAAGAATAAAATAATTTCATTTAAGTAAGAAGTCCCTCCTATCTGGGAGACTTCTTACTTAAATTAGTCTCCGTGTTCTTCGAATGGATCTCTTAATTGTTGAGAGGGTTGCCCAAACGCGGTATATAAGGCATACCCAGTAAAGCTTACAAGTAAACCAGATATGGAGATGGCGACTAAAGTTGCTGTTTCCATTTTTATAGAATTTCAAGATTACAATGGATCTACGAAAAGATCGTGTATTTACAACTACAACGGAATAGTATACAAAGTCAACACCAATGATTAAATAGAATTTATGGCTACACAAACCGTTGAAGATAGTTCTAAACCTAGGCCAAAACGAACTGGTGCAGGTAGTTTACTGAAACCCTTGAATTCGGAATATGGGAAAGTCGCCCCGGGTTGGGGGACTACTCCTTTTATGGGGATCGCAATGGCTTTATTCGCTATATTCCTATCTATCATTTTAGAAATTTATAATTCTTCCGTTTTACTGGACGGAATTTTAACCAATTAGGTTTCTACTAACTAAAACTAGGAAGTCAGAGTTTTTCCATCCAAAAAAGCCTTTCTAGTTTAAGATCTACATTTCTAGATATTATGGTAGTTCGACCGCGGAATTTTTTTGTTTCGGTATCTCTGGAATATGAGTGTGTGACTTGTTAGAATTGATCCTATTGATAATACATAGAAAGGGCCTGTTATCTCTATCAAGATGATTCTAATTCGTCAGATATTATTTATTCTAGTATCTGGAACACGAAATAGATAGAGTGGATCAAAAAAAAATGGAACTATGATTCATACTCACTATTAAGACCTCGCAACCAGACTGAAAAATTCAAGTAGTTCTTAAATAAAAATAAAAAAGAAATTTTCTTCCTTCCAATTTTGTTTGCCCAAAAGACAACTTTTTTTCTCTCGATTTTGTCGAGTCATTACACTGATTCAATAAATGATTATCAAGCGGTTCTTATTCGAAGAACCCTTGCCTTTTGTTTAGCTTGAGACTAAATCATCGTGGCTCTAGTATGAATCTAAGGTTTTAATTGAACTGATTCATAGGATCTCAACAAGATAATTTCTATATTACGCATAAAAAAACAAATCCTTTATAGGGAAGAGAAAAGTCAAGAAGCCTCTAATGACCAACATAAGGGAAAGGAAGAAAGAAAGACGCGCCAACTTGAGATTTTTTGGCATTATCATCACAAAGAAGATATTCCGGATTTTTCTTATTTGATATCTTCAAGGCAAATCGACCCAATTCAGTGGCTGATGAAGTTTTGAACCTTTTTTCTAATATTCGTTGAAAATTTTTGTGTTTCTGCTTGAGCCGTACGAGATGAAATTTTCATATACGGCTCTTAGAGGGGGACTCGGGTTAGTTACCTATCTCAATAAAGTATATGATTGGTTTGAGGAACGTCTTGAGATTCAGGCAATTGCAGATGATATAACTAGTAAATATGTTCCTCCCCATGTCAACATATTTTATTGTTTAGGGGGAATTACACTTACTTGTTTTCTAGTACAAGTCGCTACCGGTTTTGCTATGACTTTTTACTACCGACCAACCGTTACAGAGGCTTTTTCCTCGGTTCAATACATAATGACCGAGGCCAACTTTGGTTGGTTAATCCGATCAGTTCATCGATGGTCAGCAAGTATGATGGTTTTAATGATGATCCTGCATGTATTTCGTGTGTATCTCACAGGGGGATTTAAAAAACCCCGCGAATTAACTTGGGTCACAGGTGTGGTTTTGGCTGTTTTGACTGCATCATTTGGTGTAACTGGTTATTCTTTGCCTTGGGATCAAATTGGCTATTGGGCAGTCAAAATTGTGACAGGTGTACCTGACGCCATTCCGGTAATAGGATCGCCTTTAGTGGAGTTATTACGCGGAAGTGCTAGTGTGGGCCAATCCACTTTGACTCGTTTTTATAGTTTACATACCTTTGTACTGCCTCTGCTTACTGCCGTATTTATGTTAATGCACTTTCCAATGATACGTAAGCAAGGTATTTCGGGTCCTTTATAGGGAAGGCATATCATAGAGAATTATAATTATCATATATCATATCGGGTAGGTTTTGGTATTTCATTGCTACAAGCATGGGTTATTGTAAAATAACACATGTCATTTGGATACTTCTCTTCAACTCCAAAGTATTTTTATACAATACAAATAGTTGAAGTTAATTTTACGAAAGAAAAAAGGCGGATTATGGGAGTGTGTGACTTGAATTATTGATTTGGCCATGCAGATAAAGAATTGGATCTGCCACATTAGAATTCACAACCAAAGGTGTCTCCGCATCCAATCAACATGTAAGTCCCCTACCTAGGAAGGATAGGCTGGTTCACTTGAGGAGAATATCTTCTATGATCATACCGCAACCATGTCATCCATGAACAGGCTCCGTAAGATCCCATAGAGTAGAAATGGAATAAGTCATGTGACATGATCCAGTTCTCTATTTATTACACTTACCTTTTTATTATAGTATGGAAATGCATTCATTTTCTTTGCATCGATTGTGATCCGCAATACTATCGGAGTAAAAGAAGGGATCTAAGGAAGAATGTAGGCTAAACTTTTTGATTTTTTATTAGTAACAAGTAAATATTTTGTTTGGAGGTAAGAAACTTGCGATATTGAGGGGATAAATACCAACTAATCAAGAGACATGAGACAATCCACAAAGCAATTGATCATGATCAAATTTGTAAGCCCACTTGGATATTGAGCATTTACCCATAAGAATAGGATTATTTTCAATGAGTAGTTGTAGGTGCAACTTCGGAAAAGAGAATCTGATAAAGCTTTTCTTGCCTAGAGTCATTGAGTCATTATAAACCTTAATTCTATTAAGGATCTTCCGCGGTCTTATTTCTTTCACTCTTGCTCGAGCCGGATGATGATAAATTCTCATGTCCGGTTCCTTTGGGGGATGGATCCTAAAGAGTTCACCTATCCCAATAACAAAGAAACCAGACTTAAATGATCCTGTATTAAGAGCTAAATTAGCTAAAGGGATGGGACATAATTATTACGGGGAACCCGCATGGCCCAACGATCTTTTATATATTTTTCCAGTAGTAATTCTAGGTACTATTGCATGTAATGTAGGTTTAGCGGTTCTCGAGCCATCAATGATTGGTGAACCGGCAGATCCGTTTGCAACTCCTCTGGAAATATTACCCGAGTGGTACTTCTTTCCCGTGTTTCAAATACTCCGTACGGTACCCAATAAGTTATTGGGCGTTCTTTTAATGGTTTCTGTGCCAACAGGCTTATTGACAGTACCTTTTCTAGAGAATGTCAATAAATTCCAAAATCCATTTCGCCGCCCAGTAGCTACGACCGTTTTTTTAATCGGTACTGTAGTAGCTCTTTGGTTAGGTATTGGAGCAACATTACCCATTGATAAATCATTAACTTTAGGTCTTTTTTAGATATTTTTTGATTCATTCAACCGTGAAGTACCATAGGTATCTAGGAAATAGTTACTTCCAAGTGAATCTTCCCTAGATACCTAAAATCCATTTTATTATGATCCATTTCGCGAAAATATAGATTGTACCAAAGATGCTAAATTGTTTTCTTTTTATTCTAACTCGAAAAAGAAGAAGAAAAAAAATTGCAATGGATTTAAAACGAGAGTTTATTCTTAAGTAAATCAATTGGGAGATGCTTCTCTAGAGTGTCCCATATATGTTTTCTATCTTCCATACGAAAACTGTCAATTCTCAGAAGATCTTCTTCAGTCTTACTCAAAAGGTCCAATAGTGTATGTATATTGGCCCTTTTTAGACAATTATACGTTCTAGAAGTCAATTCTAATTGATCAATAAAAATACAATTCAATGGAATTCCTTTTTTGTTTTTCTTTAGATTAGTTAATCTTTTTTGAAAAGTAAAAAGGGGTGGAGTAAACCTGTTTTTATTTTCTTCGAAACTAGCGCCCTCTTCCTCCGCGTGTAGAAAAGGAAGAAATAAATCAATCAAATTACGAGAAGCCTCATAAAGTGCTTCCTTAGGGGTTAAACTTCCATTAGTCCATATTTCTAGAAAAAGTATCTCGTGTTTTTCATTTCCATTCCCACAAGAAAAAATACTATAATTCACATTTCGAACAGGCATGGATACAGCATCTATAGGATAACTTCCATCTTGATAGTTCTTTCTGAGTTCTGTCTGATATCCACGATCTCTCTTGATCTGTAAATCAATACAGAAATCAATGGGCTCTGTCAAGTTAGCTATAGGTTGTGCCGTATCAACGATTTCTACGGAAGGCGGTAAGATGATATCTTGAGCAGTTATGTATCTAGGACCTTTGACGCAAATGGATGCGTCTCTAACTCCATAGAGATTACTTCTCAATACAATTTCTTTCAAATTTAGTAAAATTTCTTGTACGGATTCTTCAATACCTGCTATTGTAGAATACTCGTGCGGCACGCTCCCAAATTTTGCACGTGTGATACATGTTCCTTCTATTTCTCCAAGTAAAGCTCTTCGCAAGGCAATACCGACGGTGTCCGCTTGACCTTTTCTAAGCGGGGACAGAATGAAACGACCATAATAAAGGCGCTTACTATCTACTCTTGATTCAACACACTTCCACTGTAGTGTTTGAGTGGATCCTGCTACCTCCTCTCGAACCATAATAGACTAGTATTATTATTTTATCATTGAATCGTTTATTTCTCTTGAAATGAAAGTTGAAAGCGGGTTAATTCTTTTACAGACGTCTTTTTTTAGGCGGTCGACATCCATTATGCGGCATAGGTGTTACATCGCGTATACAACTTAATCGCACACCACTTTTAGCAATGGCTCGTAATGCGGCATCTCTTCCACTACCAGCGCCCTTTACCATAACTTCTGCTCGTTGCAAACCTACTGTACGAATAGCATCTACTGCTGTTCTTTGACCAGCATAGGGTGATGCTTTTCTTGAGCTTTTGAATCCACAAGTACCGGCCGAGGACCAAAAAACCACCCGACCTTGTGGGTCTGTAACAGTTATAATGGTATTGTTGAAACTAGCTTGAACATGAATAACCCCTTTTGTTATTCTACGTGCACTCTTCCGTAAACTAAAACGTGCATTCCTACGTAAACCAATACGCACTTTCTTACGTGAACCAATTTTTGGTATAGCTTTTGCCATATTTTATTATCTCATAAATATGAGTTAGAAATAAAAAAAAGAAAAAAAGATACAAAGATATCCGTTTCAGGGTAAAATAAACCCTTTACTTTAATTATTTTAAATGAAATTATTTTATTTGGAATTGGAACATTTCCGCGGGTACTTTTTTTTACTTTTTAGAAAGTAAAGTTCTTTTTCGAAAGATTACCCCTGTCTTTGTTTATGCTTCGGATTAGAGCAAATGACTCTAATTCGTCCACGCCTACGAATCAGTCGACATTTTGTACAAATTTTACGAACGGAAGCTCTTATTTTCATATTTCCGTATCCTTTTTTAAACTATGAATCTAATCTTTTGGAAAAAATAAGTCTCTTCGCTTGAATTTTAGAACTTAGAATTTATTACCCTAGAAAAAAAAAGAAAAACCTAATCCTTTGAATCTTTGGTATCCTTCAAATCTTCGCTATCCTTCAAATCTTCGCTATCCTTCGAGTCTTCGATACGCTTCGAATCCTTATGGGGAAGTCTATAAATTATACGTCCCTTGCTTGAATCATAACGACTTACTTCAATTTTGACCCTATCCCCCATCAGTATTCGTATAGAACTAGACCGTATCTTTCCTGAAATATAGCCTAGGATGATGGTGTCATTCTCTAGCCGAACGCGGAACATTCCATTGGGTAGGGCTTCCGTAACTAAACCTTCGAAAGTTACTTTTGCTTCTCTCGGGTTTTTTTTTTCTCTCCTATTTTTTTTTTCTGTCATATTTTTTTTCTCCTATTTTTCTATTTTTATTTTAAAAATAGGAAGGGCGAGATAGAATTCGAGCACTATAGGCGGGGCGATTACCATATATAACATAAGACTTCTCCCCCAATTCTGTTTAGTCGAGCTTCTCGATCTGTCATTATTCCTCGAGAAGTAGAAAGAATAGCAATTCCCATTCCACCCAAAACTTTAGGAATTCCTTGATAGTTGGTATAAATTCGTAAGCCGGGTCGGCTGATACGCTTTAAAAAGGTTCTTGTTCTATATATTCCTTTTATAGTCTTTCTCTTTTGATGTCGCAAAGTTGAAACCAAGAAATATCTGTTACGTTCCTGATGTTTCCGAACACTTTCAATAAAACCCTCTCGTAGAAGTATTTTAACAATGTTTTCGGTAATATTTGTAGATACTACTCGAACTGTTCCTTTTTTATTCATGTCCGCATTTCTTATAGAGGTTAGTAAATCAGCAATAGTGTCCTTGCCCATAAGACTCTAATTCTAGGTTCCTCCTAATTTTTCTATAATCAACATGTTTTCTTTTTTTTTTTTTCATTTTGGATTTTAAAACATATACGTAAAACACAATCTACTAAATTAATTCTTTGGTCTCAATTTCGCCTACTAGTATTTATAATACTTCAGGAGCTAATGAAACTATTTTGGTAAAATTCAATTCTCTCAATTCCTCGGCAATCGCGCCAAAAACTCGAGTTCCTTTTGGATTGCCTTTTTGATCAATTATAACCGCAGCATTGTCATCATAGCGGATTATTATACCGTCTTCGCATTTGAACTCTTTACATGTACGTACAATTACAGCTCGAATTACTTCGGATCTTTCTAGAGGCATTTGGGGCAATGCGTCTTTGATTACAGCAACAATAACATCACCAATACGAGCATATCGCTGATTACCAGCAGCTCCTATGACTCGAATACACATCAATTTTCGAGCTCCACTATTATCTGCTACATTTAAAAGGGTCTGAGGTTGAATCATATTATTTTGATTTCAATTTGTTATTTCAATGCAAAAGGATGAAAGAAATATTGTCTTTCCAGAAAGAAAAACCGAGCATTTTTTTTTATCTTCCATACCCCTTTTAGGGTTCTATATCTCTAATCGAATAAATTGACTTCGTATGGGCATTTTACTGGCAGCTATGGAGATAGCTGCTCTAGCTACAGTTTCAGATACTCCCCCCATTTCATAAAGTATACGACCAGGTTTAACAACGGATACCCAATATTCGGGGGACCCCTTTCCCGAGCCCATACGTGTTTCCGTGGGTCTTAGTGTAACCGGTTTGTCGGGAAATATACGTACCCATATTTTTCCACCACGACGTGCATATCGTGTTATTGCTCTTCGTCCTGCTTCTATCTGTCTCGCCGTGATCCAAGCGGGTTCAAGTGCTTGAAGAGCATATCTACCAAAACAAATACGATTGCCTCGGCAGGATTTTCCTTTCATTCTTCCTCTATGTTGTTTGCGAAATCTGGTTCTTTTGGGGTTATAGTCGATGGTTCTCTTTCTTAGTTCCATCTCTACTGCAAAACTGGACATGAGAGTTTCTTCTCATCCAGCTCCTCGCGAATGGAATCAGAAAGCATGTAAATTTCTCTAATTCATAATATTCCAAAATATTACGGTACGGATAGATACACATTAATAGATAATAGAAAAAGTTCGGTTTTTTTTATATTGAATTTGTTAAAACAGAAAAATATAATATATAGTCAAAAAAGAAGATCTAGAATATATCCAGATGTGTGTGTATATTTATCTAAATTCTATATTTATAGATAATGTAATCCTTCTTAAAAAAATCCTTATTTTTACTCTTATTGAATCGCGGTAAAGTATTCTAATTCAATAAGAATTTCGCGGGCGAATATTTACTCTTTCCTGTCTTATTTGTTAATTTATAAACTTACCAAATAAGACAATTTTTTTGGTTTGTTCCGCCATCCCACCCAATGAAGTGTTAGGATTCTTTTCAATAAAATCCTATGGAATCATAGGTTCTGTCGTTCCCACTGCTTCTCCTTGAATGGTTAGGTCTGAATCCCGCAACGGAGCTTCCAAAAAATTTCTTTCCGAGTTAATTTTCTCAGTTTTATTAACCCGGGCGGCTCTTTATTATTGCTTTAAATTTGTAGTTCTTGTTTCAAGTTACAATTTTTAATTCTCTATTATTTTTATTATATTGATGCTTTATCACATTGCCTTTTATGATGTAATTCATAGACCATACATAGTGGAATCCTATATCTTATTTATTTCCTCTTCCTTCTTTCTATCATCCCTCCCTTTATCCACATCCCTTTAGTTTTGCTTCACAACCTAGAATCCCTTTTCTTTTTTAGAGAAAAAATTGCAGTTGCTACAACTATATGACACATCTACTCATTTATGTTATGATAGAGGTATTTATTCATATAGTGACTGTTTCTTAGTTAGGATCTCGACAATACGAAGCAATAGGTTGGTTATTAGTTAATTTTCTATAATTACTAAGTTTTTTTCTTAAAAAAAAGAAAAAAATAACGAGTCACACACTAAGCATAGCAATTATATTAAATGATTTATCAATTTTCATTAAATCTTATAGAAAGAGGTATAATTTCTTCTTTTGCAGGGATTTCAGGAAAAAAGTCTCTTGTCATTTTTTATTCTATCAATGGACAGAATCCGAAGACAAGATTACTTATTCTTCGTCTACGAATATCCAAATTTTTACACCTAATACTCCATAGATAGTCCGAATTGGATAGCAGCAATAATCAATTTTAGCGCGAATTGTTTGGAGGGGAAGTCTACCCTTTTTAATAGATTCGGCGCGTGCAATTTCTTTTCCTCCGAGACGACCCGCAATTTTTACTTTTACTCCCCTTATATCTGCTTTTTTAGTTAATTCAATGGCTTTTTTTCATTGCCTTTCGGAATGAAACTCTATTTTTTAATTGGAAAGCTATATATTCTGCAAGAATGTTAGGCTGTCTATAAGGTTCTTTAACTTTTTCGATAGAAATATTAAATCTCTGGTTTACAGAGTTAATTTCCTTTTGTAGATCTTTCTCTAATTCTTCGATTGCTCCTTTTTTCTTTAATAAATTTGGGAATCCAATATGGATTATGACGTGGATCGTATCGATTTCTTTTTGGATTTCTATATGTGTAATTACTTCGGAACTTGAACCTGAGTCCATTTTTCTATTATGTGTAATTACTTCGGAACTTGAGTCTGATTCTATTTTTCTATTCGAGCCCTTTTTCCTATTCTTTTGTATATAGTTCTTGATACAATCCCTTATTTTTTTATCTTCCTGTAGACCTTCAGAATAATTTTTTGGTTGTGCGAACCAAAAGGAATGGTGTTTTTGGGTTGTACCAAGTCTGAAACCGAGTGGATTTATTTTTTGTCCCATATTTTTCTATTCTATATTTTTTTTACTGGGAATCGAAATCTTAGATGGATCTAAAGGTTATTTAGATTTCTTTACTATATTTAGTACAATTGTTATATGACACATGCTTTTTTTTATGGGGAAACTACGTCCTCGAGCTCGAGGTCTGAATTTCTTCATAATAGTACTCCTACTGACTTCGGCTTTAGTAATAAATAAATTCGCTTTGTCGAAATCCCTATAATGAGTAGCATTTGCGGCTGCCGAATAAACCAACTTTAAGATGGGATAAGATGCTCGATAGGGCATGAGGTTCAGTATCATAACAGTTTCCTCGTAGTAACGCCAGCGAATCTCGTCAAGAACTCTTTGTGCTTTGAAAACAGACATAGGGATACGTTTTTGTGCTTTGAAAACTCTCTCGAACTTAAGTAGACGATCGGTTGGAACTTTCCTTGCGAGTTTCCTTAGCCCACTTTTCTTCTTCTTTATCCTAGGGATATACTTTACTAGTTTGAAACTTGTCATAAATAAGGTTATTCCCCGCCTACCTTTACTTTATTTTGAATCTTTTTTTCTTCTTAATCTTTCTATTCAGAATTCAGTTAACGACGAGATTTAGTATCCTTTCTTGCATTTTCATAACTCGTGAAATGCCGAGTAGGCACGAATTCCCCCAATTTGCGACCTACCATAGGATTTGTTATGTAAATAGGTATATGTTCCTTTCCATTATGAATCGCGATTGTATGGCCAACCATTGTGGGTAGAATGCTAGATGCCCGGGACCACGTTACTATTGTTTCTTTCTCCTCCTTCATATTGACCTTTTCTATCTTTGCCAATAAATGATGAGCTACAAAAGGATTCGTTTTTTTTCGTGTCACAGCTGATTACTCCTTTTTTCCTTTTTAAAGAGTGGCATTCTATGTCCAATATCTCGATCGAAGTACGGAGGTCAGAATAAATAGAATAATGATCAATGGAAAAAAGAAAAAAATCCTTTAGCTGGATAAGGGGCGGATGTAGCCAAGTGGATCAAGGCAGTGGATTGTGAATCCACCATGCGCGGGTTCAATTCCCGTCGTTCGCCCATCGCATTATTGCAAATTCCAAAAATGCAATTTTCCATATTCCTAGTTACGTATTTACTTACGGCGACGAAGAATAAAACTATCGCTATATTTTTTCCTTTTCCTAGTTCTTCTTCCAAGCGCAGGATAACCCCAAGGGGTTGTGGGTTTTTTTCTACCAATGGGAGCTTTCCCTTCACCGCCCCCATGGGGGTGGTCCACAGGGTTCATAACTACCCCTCTTACTACGGGGCGTTTACCTAGCCAACACTTAGATCCGGCTCTACCCAAACTTTTTTGGTTCACCCCAACATTACCCACTTGTCCGACTGTTGCTAAGCAGTTTTGGGATACTAAACGGACCTCCCCAGATGGTAATCTTAAAGTGGCCGATTTACCCTCTTTTGCAATGAGTTTCGCTACAGCACCTGCTGCTCTAGCTAATTGCCCACCCCTTCCACGTGTGATTTCTATGTTATGCATGGCCGTGCCTAAGGGCATATCGGTTGAAGTAGATTCTTCTTTTCTCTCAAAAAACCCCTTCCCAAACTGTACAAGCTTCTTCCAAAGCATACGGCTTTCTAGATGTATATGACGATCTCTAGACAGATGGATCTTATATGAATCATATGATGAAGTACCACATGAGTGGATATATAGGAAAGGAATCCAAATCTGCCGAATCGCTCATGTTATGATCTTCTACATCCTAGGTCTCTGCGTTCCGTCATCTGGCTTATGTTCTTCATGTAGCATTCAGATCGAATGACTCTATGAAATTACGTCGATACTTCCACATATTATGGGTAACGTAGGAGACATCCCTATTTTCCCCCGGGGGTCTTAATTACCACTGCTTAGCTTTCAATTTGCCTCTGACCATCAAATTAAATGTGAATAACCCGTCCTCCTCTCTTTGAAACAAGGGGCGCTTCCGGTTCTGTGCGTGCTTCAAACAATTTTGTCTTCTCCATATTACCATATCTCTAGAGCCAATAATTTTCTATGAGGAACTACTGAACTCAATCACTTGCTGCCGTTACTCAACAGTTTTCTGTTGAGGTCTATCCCGTAGAGGTAGTCAAATTGGATCAGTGATCGATTTCTAGGTTTCGTCGTAAACCTAATTGGTTACTTCCAATTACGTAAATCAATAGTTCAAACCGCACTCAAAGGTAGGGCATTTCCCATTGATATAGGAACTTTTGTACCAGAAACAATAGTATCTCCAATTATAGCCCCTCTGGGATGTAAAATATATCTCTTCTCACCATCCCCATAGTGTATGAGACAAATGTATGCATTTCGATTAGGGTCGTATTCTATGGTTACGATTCTACCAGATATGTCTTTTTGATTCCGTCGAAAATCTATTTTACGGTATAGGCGCTTATGACCTCCCCCTCTATGCCTTGCGGTAATGATTCCTCTGGAATTACGACCTTTACCACAACGGTGCCGTCCATGGATCAAATTATTTCGTGGATTGGATTTCACTTGCCTGTCTACGGTTCCCTTGCGTGTGCTCGGGATAGGTGTTTTGTATAAATGTTTCGCCGTATTATTAAGTATTCTCCTTTAGTTTTTTTCTCTATCTAGAAGTGGAATAGAATAACCCGGTTGAAGGGTAATGATCATACGTCTGTAATGCATTGTATGGCCCAGAATAGGTCCTATTCTTCTACCTTTTCCAGGTAGTCGATGGCTATTCACAGCTACCACCTTAACACCAAAGAAGAGTTCGACCCAATGCTTTATTTCTGTCTTAGTGAATCCCGATTCGACATTAAAAGTATATTGATTCTTTCCCAATAAACGAAGACTTTTTTCTGTAAATACTGCGTATTTGATTCCATCCATAAATCGACTTTCCCTCCTATGCTCTGAGTTCCAGTATCGATAAGAATTCGAGTTCTTATTGTTCTTATGTTATGGTATGAATATACCATACCAATTCGTTATGTATGGATGATGGATGAGATTCCATGGATAGAGAGCCAGTTCCAATAGACTTATGGAATGTTCCCGTTCGTGTGCATCCAGCAGGAATTGAACCCGCAAATTTACCAATTATGAGTTGGGCGCTTTAACCATTCAGCCATGGATGCTTAACAGGGATCATCGTACATCGTAAATAACCAATTTTCATATAGAAAGACATATCATAGAAAAATGAAATCGAAAATATTCCGAGATGGCAAATATTCGGAGATGACTATGAAAACACCTCTCTGGATCCTCGAATTGAAAGAGAGATTGAGAGGGATCAAGAATCCTAATTCTCGCTATTTGGAATGGATCCAATTCTATTGAGTCTGACTCATAGTGATCATTTCTCTTTAGCAAAGAATGACCTTGGTTATCAAAGGATTGAACAACCGGGATCCATTTACTTATGATACCTAGTTGGCATTGATAACAAGGATCTAATGAATTATGAGTTTAATAGATCCTCTTTAGCAGAAAGACGTATATTCCTTGCTCATTATCAGACAATCACTTATTCCCAAACCTCGTGTGGGACTAATCGTTTTCATTTACCATCTCATGGAAAACCCTTTTCGTTCCGCTTAGCCCTATCGGGTATTTTAGTGATAGGTTCTGTAGGAACTGGACGATCCTATTTGGTCAAATACCTAACGAAAAATTACGATTTTCCTTTCATTAAGGTACGAGGGCTTCTTATTCCACAAGAACGAAAGCACCTTTTCATTCTTTCATATACTAGGGGTTTTTACTTGGAAAAGACAATGTTCCATACTAAAGGATTCGGGTCCATAACCACGAGTTCCAGTGCACTAGATCTTGTAGCACTTAGCAACGAAGCCCTATCCATTAGTATTCCACATAAGAAATCCATTCTAGAAAAAAATACAATTAGATTAGCTCTTCATAGACAAACTTGGGGTTTGCGAGCCAAGGTAAGATCGGCTCGGGATCATGGGACCCTTTTCTATCAGATAGGAGGGGCTCTTGTACAAAATAGACTTACTAAGTAATAACCCCATAGAATCTATCTATATAAAGATAAAGAGGCAATCGTGTCAGGAAGCGGGTTTTTCTTTGGCCAAAAGGTACTTCGAACTTGGAACGAGCATGAAGAGATTAACGAGACTTCTTTCTCTTTTGAGTTTTTCTGGCGGACCTGCCGCGCAAGATCTTTGGTCTTCCCCTGGAACCGATGAAAAAAAGTGGATCGCTTCTTATGTACTCGCTCAGAATGATTCTTCTCTATCTATAGTTCATGGCCTATTAGAAGTAGAAGGTGCTCTGGTGCAATCCTTACCGACAGAAAAAGATTGCAGTCAGGTTGATAATAGTCGAGTGACATTACTTCGTCGGTCCGAACTAAGGAATCTGTTAGAAATGTTTTGAAATGGATATTGTTCTCTCTTTGATCAGGGATTGCTATATGAAAAGAAGTGGAGTTTGAAAAAGGGAACGGAATGCTCAAACCGGAACTGCTAGAGGAACGAATTTTCAATAGCATAACTTGGGCTCCTAGAATATGGCGCCCTTGGGACAATCTATTTGATTGCAGGGTTTTGTTCCGAAGCAAAGATATCCGCGGAGGCCGGTTCGTTCGTCCTATTCTGATATTCAGGACCAAGAGGTACTGGATTCTCTTTCGGATAGGCCCTGAAAGGAGAAGAAAGGCTGAAATGCCAACGGACCTCTGTCTATTCTCTAATTCACCCGATCCGATAGTACCCGTTTTTGGAACGTCCAGTGCCAAAGTCACTGAATGGGTAAGTCACCAATCCAATCCCTTTGACAAATCGGATGTCATATTAGATATCATATTCTATATATATAGAAATATCATAGATAGAATAGACATATAGAATTTTTGGTCGGCAAATTCGAAGGAATCATTGAGTGAAAAAGGAGCAAAGAATGACAAAAGACGAGACTCTACTAGTCTTCACTCTTGTGGTTTCCTCTTCCTCGGTTTCTGTTTTCTTATTCGGGATCTTGCTTTTCATGGTTCTCATCTCTGCAACTCGCGATTTTCGCGAGAGAACCAAATCCAAGTTGGTGAAGATCATGATTTGGGCTGGCACGGGGATCGTTTGATCGATTTCCTTGATTTGATCGCTACTTAATGGGCGTGCGCTCAAAGGATACAAACAGGGATTCGCAAACAAAAAGGGGAATTCGTAGTCACTTTTTCCTGTCGCGTAAAAAAAAAGTCTTTACGCGAGAGCAATAGAGGTTGGGATACATCTATCTCTTCTGAGCAACCTCTTTTGGATTCTTAAGACCACCCTTGCAGTAGGATACCATCTGCTTTGGGTTCTTTATTATCTCCTTCGAGGGATTTTTTAGGATCGTTCAGGCTATATATATTTAGTCTATTTTGGCTTTTACTGTCTACTTTTCTCAGGGAGATGGTTAAGGACCTCAGAAGATAGAGGAGAGCGCCAGGCCCAGATTTCCGGAATACTTCTACGGGGAATGCTCATTGAATGAGCATTCTCCATATTATGCCTTGAAGAGGACTCGAACCTCCACGCTCTTCAGCACGAGATTTTGAGTCTCGCGTGTCTACCATTTCACCATCAAGGCATCTTGAAAGTGAATCGTATTCCATGAATATGATATCTATCTAATGTGATATATGGAATATATGACAAAGGTGGAGTCTTGGAGTATTTCGATCGATCGGTCATATAGGCCTGAGTCAGACATCAAATAGCTTCGATTTGCATTATCCGTAGGACACCTTATATGTATCAAAATCGATATCAAAATCAAAAAGATGAAAGATGTACAATCCAATTTCTCGATTCAATAGAAGCCCAAAGAGGTGCATATGGTACCCAAATAAGAATAGGATAGATATGTCAAAAGCAGGTCTGATTACACCTATTCCTAATCCTAAATAGAATGTAAGGACGTAGGGATTTCTATGTAAACAGAGTATCCTATTTCCATAGGCTCGAATGACCCCTTCTCATAATAAGAATGTGCACGGTCTGGTTCGGTATGGAATGAACTTATAATCTGATGATCGAGTCGATTCCATGATTATAAGTTCATAACCCTAGCGCCCATTCCCATTTTGGGCGGAACAGATCTACTAATTCTTTTATTCCAGTTAGTAAGAGGGATCTTGAACTAAGAAATAGACCTAGCAGCTAAAAGAGGGTATCCTGAGCAATTGCAAGAATGGGGTTCATTGATATTCCTGGTATAGTAGATGCTATCACACATACAGTCATACTCAATTCGATGGAATTGTTTGATCTTAAAGGGGATCTTCTATAATTTCGCACATAAGGGGTTATTTCTTGGTTTCGTCCAGTCATTAATAACTTGATTATTTTTAGATAATAGTAGATAGAAAGAACGCTCGTAAGGAGTCCTATTGAAACCAAGAAATATAGGCCTGCTTGCCATCCACACCAGAATAGATAGAGTTTTCCGAAGAAACCTGCTAGTGGAGGAAGGCCTCCTAGGGATAAGAGACATAGGGCTAAAGAGAGAGCCAAAAAAGGATCTTTCGTGTATAATCCTGCATAATCTCGAATGTTATCAGTTCCGGGTACGTAGACCAAATAATACAATGCAAGCAAAAGTTCCTAGATTCATGGAGATATAGAACAGCATATAAGTTATCATGCTTGCAT
>NW_028261072.1:20000-34561 GCF_056163025.1 Triticum urartu | reverse complement strand
AAGGGGTACACTAATTACTAAGACTGAGGAAGTCGCAATTAATGCAAAAACAGCTAATTGGAAAGCAATAGTCATATTTCTAATCCTCCAAGCTACCATCAAATAAAGTTGACTACATATTTGATCCCTCACTTAAACCAAAATTGTAAAAAAATACAAGAAGTAGGAGGGGTTTAATCATGAATCCATTGATTCTTCTCTTTAATTCAAATTTATTACTTAAACCGCTTTTTTATTTGGATATGGGGGTGAGAAGAGATTATTTACTCTTTATTTCACAAGCGGGTATAGCGGATCCTGTATCCGTGTATACAGTATACAGAGATATATCGAAAAGGAACTTGTATCTGATATCTTTCTAGAGGCTAATAAATCTTTTTATTTTTTATATGGCTATGTTCTATTTGTAGGAGTAAAATAAGGATTAGGCTGTGGAGAGATGGCTGAGTGGTTGATAGCTCCGGTCTTGAAAACCGGTATAGTTCTAGGAACTATCGAGGGTTCGAATCCCTCTCTCTCCTTTTGCTTATTGAATACGTTTGTTTCTTTCATTTTTATTTATTTTTTTTTTCTGTCCCTTATCTTTCTTTCATAAAAAGGAATGAATGGCTCGGCTAGATGGAATAACCGAGCCAGAACAGAAAAAAAGTAGAACAGGTATAAATAAGAAAATCTTAGTTAAGAGGGTTCATGTAAAGAACAGGTTCCAAATCACGATCGATTCCCTTTTCAAAACCTGCTGCAGCAGCTCGGGCTCTTCCTGCATGCCATAAATGGCCCACAAAAAGAAGAATCCTAGAACAAAATGAGAAGTTGATAACCAACTTCTAGGAGAGACATAATTAACTGCATTGATCTCGGTAGCTACGCCACCCACGGAATTTAAAGAGCCTAAAGGAGCGTGGGTCATATATTCTGCTGAGCGTCGTTCTTGCCAAGGTTGTATGTCTTTTTTCAACCTACTCAAGTCCAAACCGTTGGGGCCCCTTAGAGGTTCTAACCATGGAGCACGAAGGTCCCAAAAACGCATAGTTTCCCCTCCAAAGATAACCTCCCAGTTGGGGAACGCATTAGATATTTACCTAAACCTGTGGGTCCTTGAGCGGATCCCACATTAGCTCCAAGACGCTGGTCTCTAACTAGAAAAGTAAATGCTTGAGCTTGAGAAGCTTCTGGCCCGGTGGGTCCATAAAACTCACTCGGATAAGCTGTATTATTGAAC
Source organism: Triticum urartu (assembly GCF_056163025.1). NCBI lineage: Eukaryota > Viridiplantae > Streptophyta > Magnoliopsida > Poales > Poaceae > Triticum > Triticum urartu. The sequence goes on along the minus strand of NW_028261072.1, from coordinate 33,339 downwards.
CATACAAAACAACAAGCGATAAAACCAAAGACAGATAAAGCAGCTAAACTATAAGACAAGTAAGCTTCTCCAGACCATACAAATGCACGGCGAGCCCATGCGAAGGGTTTGGTTAAAATATGCCAAATTCCGCCAAATACACAAATAAAACCCAACCATACATGCCCACCAATTATATCTTCTAAATCATCTACACTAACAATCCACCCTTCTCCACCAAAAGGAGATTTAGTAAATAACCAAATATAACACTGGGACTAAGGGTCAAATTGGTAATTTTTCTTACATCTCCCCCCCCAGGGGCCCAGGTATCATATACACCGCCAAAATAAAGAGCCTTGAGTACTAGAAGAAAAGCACCTAGACCTAACAAAATTAAGTGAATACCCAAAATTGTAGTCATTTTATTTCTATCTTTCCAGACATAACCAAAGAATGGAAAAGATTCCTCAAGAGTCTCGGGTCCCAGAAGCGCGTGATAAATGCCACCGAAGCCTAAGACTGCGGAGGAAATTAGGTGAAGTACGCCAGATACAAAGTACGGAAAAGTATCTAGAACTTCCCCCCCTGGCCCTACTCCCCAACCTAGAGTAGCTAAGTGTGGAAGTAAAATCAACCCTTGTTCATACATGGGCTTTTCTGGTACGAAATGGGCCACTTCAAATAGGTTCATTGCTCCGGCCCAGAATACGATTAATCCGGCATGAGCTACATGAGCTCCAAGCAGTTTACCGGACAAATTGATAAGTCTGGCATTCCCAGCCCACCAAGCAAAGCCGGTGGTTTCTTGGTCACGACCAGCTAAAACGAAAGTTCCATTAAAGAGCGTTTCCACGTGGTAGAACCTCCTCAGGGAATATAAGATTTTCATGAGGCTGATCCTGAGCTGCCATCCACGCACGAATACCCTCGTTTAAAAGAATATTTTTGGTGTAGAAAGTCTCAAATTCAGGATCTTCCGCTGCACGGATTTCCTGGGAAACAAAGTCATAGGCACGTAAGTTCAGAGCCAAGCCAACTACGCCAATAGCACTCATCCATAAACCGGTGACGGGTACAAATAGCATAAAGAAATGTAACCAACGTTTATTGGAAAAAGCAACACCAAAGATTTGGGACCAAAAGCGGTTAGCAGTGACCATTGAATAAGTTTCTTCAGCTTGAGTTGGGTTAAAAGCACGGAAGGTATTTGCACCATCACCGTCCTCAAATAGAGTGTTTTCTACGGTCGCTCCATGAATAGCGCATAGCAGAGCCGCACCTAATACTCCGGCAACTCCCATCATATGAAATGGGTTCAACGTCCAATTATGAAATCCTTGGAAGAAAAGGATGAATCGAAATATCGCTGCTACGCCAAAACTCGGCGCAAAGAACCAACCAGATTGCCCCAGTGGATAAATAAGGAATACAGAAACAAAAACAGCAATTGGACCAGAGAATGAGATTGCATTATAAGGCCGCAATTGAACAGACCGAGCAAGTTCAAATTGGCGTAACATGAAACCTATTAGTGCAAAAGCCCCGTGGAGAGCTACAAAAGTCCATAGACCGCCTAATTGACACCAACGAGTAAAATCTCCTTGTGCTTCGGGCCCCCATAGTAGCAACAAAGAGTGTGCTAAACTATTGGCAGGGGTAGAAACTGCTGCGGTTAAGAAATTACAACCTTCCAAATAGGAACTAGCCAATCCATGGGTATACCAAGAAGTTACAAAAGTTGTCCCTGTAAACCAACCCCCTAAAGCGAAATAAGCACAAGGAAAGAGCAATAGGCCAGACCATCCTACAAAAACGAAACGGTCCCTTCGTAACCAGTCATCCATAGTATCAAATAGATCATTTTCTTCTTTAGGAATTCTACCAAGGGCTATAGTCATAGTGATCCTCCTATTCAATTACTTCAACCATTTCCGAGCACCTCATATCACTTTCCAAGGCATATGATAGTTTTATTATCTGTGGACGATTTCTTTCTCGTTCAATGCCCTTTTTCAATGGTCTCGAAGAGAGAAATTTCCCATTTTTATCTATGGAGTCACAGTCACAACCGAGGTCGTGGTAAATCCATGAATTTGATTCGATTTGTTTTTCTTATACTATTTATTTGTTTTTCTTATACTATAGAAATAGAAATAAATTGTTTTTCTTATACTATAGAAAGAAATAAACCTTTGAATTCAGCATTATTCCAAGACTCCTATTTCAAAGTCTATCTTTTAAGGGAAAAATGCAAATAAAAGTAACCCTTCTTTTCCCATTCCCTCTCTATTGCATGGGTGGAAGAACTAAAATAATAGAGGATTCTGAAAAAAAAAAATGGACCTTCGAAATCCAATTTTATGTGTAGCGCAAAGGAGTTGCGATTTCTTCTTATTCCTATAGAACATCTAGTAACAAGAATATGAAATCGTAAATAGCGAAAAATTCTTGTCTTGCGCGGTCTAAGTCTAAGGAAATAAAAAAAATTCGCTTATACAATTTCATCTACATCGAATTTATATATCAGAATAGCGGATAGAGGCATCATTAAAGGAGTCAGGTCTACTTACTTTATGCTTCTTTCCAATTTTATGGTGGATTTGATAAGAACCCTTTTTGCTTTCTTGATAAATAATCGACAAAAAAAGCGTTTTTTTTATATAACCTGCTTGTTTTATTATAATTATAACAAGTCCTATATGGAAATGCCCGCTAAAGAGAAAATCTATTTGATTGTCTCTCGGCCAATATCGATTTTTAGAAAGAAAAAACAAGAATTTTCTTCTTTTTTTATTAACATTAAGAAAAAAGAATATAATTAAAATGGAATTGGCAATATAATTTTTATAGACTTTTGAAAGAAAAAAAAGGGGTTTTTTGCAACCGTTATTTCTTATTTCTTGCCTATATCATATCACGGAAACCTTTCGCTTTGGAACGTGGAGAGATGGCTGAGTGGACTAAAGCGGCGGATTGCTAATCCGTTGTACAATTTTTTTGTACCGAGGGTTCGAATCCCTCTCTTTCCGCTCCCTTGGATCATTTGGGACTTTCGAATTGGAAAGAATTCTGACCCCCGGATTTTCTCATAGATAAATGTACGAAACAAATCCAATAAGAAAAAAAAAAACTGAATTTTTACTCCTCGCGTCCAGGATTCCGTCCTGGGTCATTAGATAAGAATCCAAAGATAAAGAGTGAAACAAAGAATATCACTACTGTATAAACAAAAAGTTTGAGAGTAAGCATTACATAATCTCCAAGATTTTTTTTTAAGGAATAGATTACCAGTTTTTCCTTACCACACGGATCCACTAGGATGGTTTTTTTTTATACCTAAAAATGCAAAAAAGAATTCTTGAAAAAAATTGCAAGAATTCTTTTATAATAAGCACTCTTATCAATAGCAAAAATAGGGTTAGGTGGTTAGGTATTGTGTAGGTACCTTTAGGTACCTGCTCAACCTAGGTGCAGGGGAGTAGAAAGGCTGATCCAAATTTATTGCTGTAGCTACCCATTCAATGTAGAAGAATTTAAATTTTAGAATCGAAGGTTCATAATATAAAAATATAAAACTTCTCGGCTTTTACCCATTTTAAAATTTTTTTGGAATGAACACATCATTCAATTTGGCATACAGAGTACTAAAGATTTCATCGAAAACTTACAGCAGCTTGCCAAACAAAGGCTAATAGAAAAAAGAATAGAGGTATAACAGGCATAATATCCACGATTGGATTGAAAATAGCATAAGCTTCGGGTAATTTGGCAAAGAAAAAACTAGTAGGATAAAGAACAGAATTAAAACAGATACAGGTTAAACTAAGTATATTAGGCATAACAAGCATTTCATTCTTGTAGAGTAAATAATTGGATTTTTCTTGAGTTATTTTTTTAAGGGAAAGAAGGAAAAGGCAGATTCAAAATCTTTTTTCTTCGGACTTTCCCAAACACAAAATACCTCCTTGTATTCGCACTCTCAAATGAGAGTGGAATAAATTCGACTTTCATATAATATCTTAATAGAATTCCATGTAATGATCAATGCATTTTTTTGATTCTATATTATCCGCATGTGTAGAATACTAGCAAGAGAATATCCCTCCTTTTTTATGTAATTGAAATGGTATTGACGAATAACAAATAAACATACTAGTGTTTATTAGTGTCGCATAAAACCCGAAATGGGGCGTGGCCAAGTGGTAAGGCAGCGGGTTTTGGTCCCGTTACTCGGAGGTTCGAATCCTTCCGTCCCAGATTGTTTCTGATGAAACAAACGGTGAAATCATATAGTATTCCGTACGAGACAAAAGTTTATTAAAGAGAATAATGATATCTTATTCTTTCTCAGAAAACATAATAAAGTCTTAAGTCCAGTCAAATTGACTATCTTTATTTTCATGAAAAAATGGGATCTATCAAGCACATTCAGGATATGCCTCTACTATAAAATCACTTAGTCATATTTTTTTCTTCCTTTTGGTATTCGAGTTGAAGAAGTACGAGAATTCTATAACTACCAAAAACTTTCAATCTTTTCATTGGAATAGTTTATTTAGTTATTATAGTTAATTGTTTTTGGTACTGAAAAAATATATTACTACTAGAATTCTAATTCTAGTAATTAAATTAATTAAACTTTTTTGGAGGTTGATAGTTTATTTATTGAGGAAGAGTCAATCCTTCTTTTCTCACTTCAAGATTGATCATCTCGAGCCATCCGTTGAGGGTGGAAATTTAAGAATAAATAAGTTTTAAGCAAACTTGTTTAGTCGTCTTTTTCAAACTATGTTTCATTCATATGATAGAATTTTAATATGGGTTTAAATAAATTGGATCTTGGCGGAGGCTTCCCGGATAAATACTTACTTTCTTTTATCCATATTGCTCCATAGATAGCAAGTTTTAATTAGTATAAAAAAACTAAACCAATGACTATTCATGATTCCATCCATATTGGATCAATTCTCTATACCACTTTGCAATGAAAAGAGGAATGTTTGTTATGGTAAAACTTCGTTTAAAACGATGTGGTAGAAAGCAACGTGCGACTTGAAGGACATGATCGATTGTGGATTTTGCTATCCATCATTTTCCATAGTAATGAAAATGCTCTTGGCTCGACATAGCCTGTTCTATTCGTTCCGAACCAAATTTGCGCTGGGTTTAAGTAACATAGTACACGATGGAGCTCGAGAGGACAGAATTTTTTTTATCAAGGGAAAGAATCTAGGGTTAGTGAAAACTAATAAATTAGGCCAACTTTGTCAGTCTATCCTTAATATAGAAATAAATCGAAAGGTTAAAATAAGAAGAAAGTCCAATAAAAGTATATCAGAATCAATCCCTCTTATTAGATTTCTATAGAAGAGATAAATGCTTTATCGAAGGAAATAAGAAAAAAGGGTATGTTGCTACTCTTTTGAAAGAAAAAAATAGGAATTCCCGAAGTAATGTCTAAACCCAAGGATTTCACAAATCAAAGATAAAGGATTCCAGAACAAGTAAACACAATTTTCAATTGTCTCAACAACAGAGTTGGATTAGAATAAGGAATAAAAGTCAATTCGTTCGAAATGAGACAAAGAAAAGAGTTTAAAGACGACTCAAAAATTTTGGAAGGATTTTGCCTTCGAAGTTTGTCAGGCAAAATTAGCCCACTTGAGTCATGAGTATAAATGAAATTTGTTTTTTCTGTAAGGAAATTAATGCACGTCATAGTCTAATTTCTATTATTATCGACAGAAATTCGAATCATTTTCTCGAGCCGTATGAGGAGAAAACCTCATATACGTTTCTAGGGGGGGGCGTTGTTTATCTACATCTATCCCAATAAGCTGTCTATCGAATCGTTGCAATTGATGTTCGATCTCGAAGAGAAGGAAGAGATCTTCAAAAAGTAGGTTTTTATGATCCGATAAAGAATCAAACTTGTTTAAATGTTCCAGCTATTCTCTATTTCCTTGAAAAGGGTGCTCAACCAACAAGAACTGTTTATGATATTTTAAGGAAGGCAGAATTCTTTAAAGAAAAAGAAAGAACTTTGAGTTAATTGAAGAACTAAATGAATCAAAAAATAGGATAGGAGAAGATTATTAGTATTCCTAGTTGTCTAATTATTTAGACACAATTTACCTCTTTTTTAATCCTATTTGGATTTATATTATATCGTGCCAATCCAACATAAGCCCCTATTTTATTTACTTTTTCTATCTAATTTGTTTTCTTACCATTGTATTTCCATTGACAAAGGTCTATTGAACAAATAGAATTTGTAGATAGATGGGTCTCTTTATCCTCACTCCATATTCAATTTTTCCGCCTACACTTCGCTCAAATGATAAGGGTGTTCCTCTTGCATGTATTCTCATACAATATAATATATATTTTTTATAATATATATTTTTTGTTAATAAAAATCGCTAAAAATAAGGAGAATTTGGCCATCGTGATTAGGGTCGCTCTTTTTTTAACTTTACTTTAGTGGAATTTCACCGGACCTGTTCGTTTTGGCATTTGAGTGTTTTTCATGGTCGATAAAAAAAATCTTTTGATGTCTTGCTAGTTCAATGTTTTGACAGAAGCGCGCGGTGTAATTCCATTGATTTTTGGATTTCGATCGTATCTAAGATCCTTTTTTTATCTGGGTTGCTAACTCAATGGTAGAGTACTCGGCTTTTAAGTGCGACTATGATCTTTTACACATTTGGATGAAACAACAAATTCGTCCAGACTCTTGGTAGAGTCTAGAAGACCACGACTGATCCTCAAAGGTAATGAATGGAAAAAATAGCATGTCGTAATAAAATCAATCTTTTTTGAATGGAATCCAAAATTACGATTTTCTGGGTCTAATGAATAAATGGATAGAGCCTGGCTCCAATTCTGGTAAAATAAAAAGCAACGAGCTGAACTTCCTAATTGGAATGATTCCCCGCTCTAATTAGACGTTAAAAATAGATTAGTGCCGGATGCGGGGAAAGGTTGGGTTTTCCTATGAGTGGACCCTTTATTTTTTCTTTTTTTTTTTAGAAATCCTAATTATTCTTGATTATGGATTGAATAAGGGATGTTATGGATTGAATGTGTAAAAGAAGCAGTATATTGATAAAGAGGCTGTATTCCAAAGTCAAAAGAGCGATTGGCCTGCAAAAATAAAAAACTTGTTCTGTTCTTTTTTTTTAATTAGAACAAACATAAACTAATTGGGTAGAAAAGGAGCAGAAAAAGATCTGTGGATTAGACTCCCTTTCTTTCCAGGGTTTGTATTAAAAATGCAACACCCTGTTCTGACCATATTGCACTATGTATCATCATTCGATAAACCGAGAAATGCTTCTTCTCTCTGATTCAAGTAGAAATACAAATGGAAAAATTCGAAGGGTATTCAGAAAAACATAAATCTCGTCAACAATACTTTGTCTACCCACTTCTCTTTCAGGAATATATTTATGCATTTGCCCACCATTATGGATTAAATGGTTCTGAACCTGTGGAAATAGTTGTTAGTTGTAATAACAAGAAATTTAGTTCACTACTTGTGAAACGTTTAATTATTCGAATGTATCAGCAGAATTTTTTGGATAACTCGGTTAATCATCCTAACCAAGATCGATTATTGGATTACAAAAATTATTTTTATTCTGAGTTTTATTCTCAGATTCTATCTGAAGGGTTTGCGATCGTTGTGGAAATCCCATTCTCGCTACGGGAATTTTTTTGTCTGAAAGAAAAAGAAATACCAAAGTTTCAGAATTTACGCTCTATTCATTCAATATTTCCCTTTTTAGAAGACAAATTTTTGCATTTGGATTATCTATCACATATAGAAATACCCTATCCTATCCATTTGGAAATCCTGGTTCAACTCCTTCAATACCGTATCCAAGATGTTCCATCTTTGCATTTATTGCGATTCTTTCTCAACTATTATTCGAATTGGAATAGTTTTATTACTTCAATGAAATCCATTTTTTTTTTTCAAAAAGAAAATAAAAGACTATTTCAATTCCTATATAACTCTTATGTATCAGAATATGAATTTTTTTTGTTGTTTCTTCGTAAACAATCTTCTTGCTTACCATTAGCATCTTCTGGAACTTTTCTGGAACGAATCCACTTTTCTAGGAAGATGGAACATTTTGGGATAATGTACCCTGGTTTTTCTCGGAAAACCCTATGGTTCTTTATGGATCCTCTTATGCATTATGTTCGATATCAAGGAAAGGCAATTCTTGCATCAAAAGGCACTTTTTTTTTGAAGAAGAAATGGAAATGCTACCTTATCAATTTCTGGCAATATTATTTCTGTTTTTGGACTCAGCCGCGAAGAATCCATATAAACCAATTAGCAAACTCTTGCTTCGATTTTATGGGGTACCTTTCAAGTGTACAAAAAAGTTCTTTGTTAGTAAGGAATCAAATGCTGGAGAATTCATTTCTAATAGATACTCGAATGAAAAAATTCGATACCATAGTCCCCGCTACTCTCCTCATAGGATACTTATCAAAAGCTCAATTTTGTACTGGATCGGGGCATCCTATTAGTAAACCCATTTGGACAGATTTATCAGATTGGGATATTCTTGATCGATTTGGTCGGATATGTAGAAATCTTTTTCATTATCATAGTGGATCTTCGAAAAAACGGACTTTGTATCGACTAAAGTATATACTTCGACTTTCATGTGCTAGAACTTTAGCTCGTAAACATAAAAGCACGGTACGAACTTTTATGCAACGATTGGGTTCGGCATTTTTAGAAGAATTTTTTATGGAAGAAGAGCAAGTTTTTTCTTTGATGTTCACCAAAACAACTCTTTTTTCTTTCTGTGGATCACACACTGAGCGTATTTGGTATTTGGATATTATACGTATCAATGACCTGGTCAACCCTCTTAATTAATCATTAGACGAAATTAAGAAACAGGAAAGGGTTGATAAATGATCAAGAAAAAACTTTTCTATTTTTCATTCTGAAATGTTCTTTTTATTATAATAAAGAGTAGGTGAATCAACTTACTAATTAAAAAAATTAGTAGAACTTCCTCTTTGGAATAGAAATTGGCTATTTCTACATAGGGAAAGTCGTGTGCAATGAAAAATGCAAGCACGATTTGGGGAGGGATTTTTCTCTATTGTAACAAGGAAGAATTATCTACTCCATCCGACTAGTTCCGGGTTCGAGTCCCGGGCAACCCATATAGAAAAGACCCATCAAAGTTTTTCACTTTGACTCACTTCATTTACAAATACAAAATTATTGGTTTGGTTAATTTAGTTATATGGATAGCTAATCTTTGGGCTGACTTGGTTGACATTGGTATATAGTCTATGTTATACTGTTAAATAACAAGCCTTCTATTATCTATATTCTAGTTAATACGTGTGCTTGGGAGTCCTTGCAATTTGAATAAACCAAGATCTTACCATGACTGCAATTTTAGAGAGACGCGAAAGTACAAGCCTGTGGGGTCGCTTCTGCAACTGGATAACTAGCACTGAAAATCGTCTTTACATCGGATGGTTCGGTGTTTTGATGATCCCTACCTTATTGACCGCAACTTCTGTATTTATTATCGCCTTCATCGCTGCCCCTCCAGTAGATATTGATGGTATTCGTGAGCCTGTTTCTGGTTCTTTACTTTATGGAAACAATATTATCTCTGGTGCTATTATCCCTACTTCTGCGGCGATCGGATTGCACTTTTACCCAATTTGGGAAGCTGCATCTGTTGATGAGTGGTTATACAATGGTGGTCCTTATGAGCTAATTGTTCTACACTTCTTACTTGGTGTAGCTTGTTATATGGGTCGTGAGTGGGAACTTAGTTTCCGTCTGGGTATGCGTCCTTGGATTGCTGTTGCATATTCAGCTCCTGTTGCAGCTGCTACTGCTGTTTTCTTGATTTACCCTATTGGTCAAGGAAGCTTTTCTGATGGTATGCCTTTAGGAATCTCTGGTACTTTCAACTTTATGATTGTATTCCAGGCAGAGCACAACATCCTTATGCATCCATTCCACATGTTAGGTGTAGCTGGTGTATTCGGCGGTTCCCTATTCAGTGCTATGCATGGTTCCTTGGTAACCTCTAGTTTGATCAGGGAAACTACTGAAAATGAATCCGCTAATGAGGGTTACAAATTTGGTCAAGAGGAAGAAACTTATAATATTGTGGCTGCTCATGGTTATTTTGGCCGATTAATCTTCCAATATGCTAGTTTCAACAACTCTCGTTCTTTACACTTCTTCTTGGCTGCTTGGCCTGTAGTAGGAATCTGGTTCACTGCTTTAGGTATTAGTACTATGGCTTTCAACCTAAATGGTTTCAATTTCAACCAATCTGTAGTTGATAGTCAAGGTCGCGTTATTAATACTTGGGCTGATATCATCAACCGTGCTAACCTTGGTATGGAAGTAATGCACGAACGTAATGCTCACAACTTCCCTCTAGACTTAGCTGCTGTTGAAGTTCCATCTATTAATGGATAAGGTTTTTCTGCTAACATATAAGAATTTTTGAAGACAGAAATACCCAATATCTTGTTCTAGCAAGATATTGGGTATTTCTGTCTTTATTTTGAATCTTTTTTTCTTCTTAATCTTTCTATTCAGAATTCAGTTAACGACGAGATTTAGTATCCTTTCTTGCATTTTCATAACTCGTGAAATGCCGAGTAGGCACGAATTCCCCCAATTTGCGACCTACCATAGGATTTGTTATGTAAATAGGTATATGTTCCTTTCCATTATGAATCGCGATTGTATGGCCAACCATTGTGGGTAGAATGCTAGATGCCCGGGACCACGTTACTATTGTTTCTTTCTCCTCCTTCATATTGACCTTTTCTATCTTTGCCAATAAATGATAGAGCTACAAAAGGATTCGTTTTTTTTCGTGTCACAGCTGATTACTCCTTTTTTCCTTTTTAAAGAGTGGCATTCTATGTCCAATATCTCGATCGAAGTACGGAGGTCAGAATAAATAGAATAATGATCAATGGAAAAAAGAAAAAAATCCTTTAGCTGGATAAGGGGCGGATGTAGCCAAGTGGATCAAGGCAGTGGATTGTGAATCCACCATGCGCGGGTTCAATTCCCGTCGTTCGCCCATCGCATTATTGCAAATTCCAAAAATGCAATTTTCCATATTCCTAGTTACGTATTTACTTACGGCGACGAAGAATAAAACTATCGCTATATTTTTTCCTTTTCCTAGTTCTTCTTCCAAGCGCAGGATAACCCCAAGGGGTTGTGGGTTTTTTTCTACCAATGGGAGCTTTCCCTTCACCGCCCCCATGGGGGTGGTCCACAGGGTTCATAACTACCCCTCTTACTACGGGGCGTTTACCTAGCCAACACTTAGATCCGGCTCTACCCAAACTTTTTTGGTTCACCCCAACATTACCCACTTGTCCGACTGTTGCTAAGCAGTTTTGGGATACTAAACGGACCTCCCCAGATGGTAATCTTAAAGTGGCCGATTTACCCTCTTTTGCAATGAGTTTCGCTACAGCACCTGCTGCTCTAGCTAATTGCCCACCCCTTCCACGTGTGATTTCTATGTTATGCATGGCCGTGCCTAAGGGCATATCGGTTGAAGTAGATTCTTCTTTTCTCTCAAAAAACCCCTTCCCAAACTGTACAAGCTTCTTCCAAAGCATACGGCTTTCTAGATGTATATGACGATCTCTAGACAGATGGATCTTATATGAATCATATGATGAAGTACCACATGAGTGGATATATAGGAAAGGAATCCAAATCTGCCGAATCGCTCATGTTATGATCTTCTACATCCTAGGTCTCTGCGTTCCGTCATCTGGCTTATGTTCTTCATGTAGCATTCAGATCGAATGACTCTATGAAATTACGTCGATACTTCCACATATTATGGGTAACGTAGGAGACATCCCTATTTTCCCCCGGGGGTCTTAATTACCACTGCTTAGCTTTCAATTTGCCTCTGACCATCAAATTAAATGTGAATAACCCGTCCTCCTCTCTTTGAAACAAGGGGCGCTTCCGGTTCTGTGCGTGCTTCAAACAATTTTGTCTTCTCCATATTACCATATCTCTAGAGCCAATAATTTTCTATGAGGAACTACTGAACTCAATCACTTGCTGCCGTTACTCAACAGTTTTCTGTTGAGGTCTATCCCGTAGAGGTAGTCAAATTGGATCAGTGATCGATTTCTAGGTTTCGTCGTAAACCTAATTGGTTACTTCCAATTACGTAAATCAATAGTTCAAACCGCACTCAAAGGTAGGGCATTTCCCATTGATATAGGAACTTTTGTACCAGAAACAATAGTATCTCCAATTATAGCCCCTCTGGGATGTAAAATATATCTCTTCTCACCATCCCCATAGTGTATGAGACAAATGTATGCATTTCGATTAGGGTCGTATTCTATGGTTACGATTCTACCAGATATGTCTTTTTGATTCCGTCGAAAATCTATTTTACGGTATAGGCGCTTATGACCTCCCCCTCTATGCCTTGCGGTAATGATTCCTCTGGAATTACGACCTTTACCACAACGGTGCCGTCCATGGATCAAATTATTTCGTGGATTGGATTTCACTTGCCTGTCTACGGTTCCCTTGCGTGTGCTCGGGATAGGTGTTTTGTATAAATGTTTCGCCGTATTATTAAGTATTCTCCTTTAGTTTTTTTCTCTATCTAGAAGTGGAATAGAATAACCCGGTTGAAGGGTAATGATCATACGTCTGTAATGCATTGTATGGCCCAGAATAGGTCCTATTCTTCTACCTTTTCCAGGTAGTCGATGGCTATTCACAGCTACCACCTTAACACCAAAGAAGAGTTCGACCCAATGCTTTATTTCTGTCTTAGTGAATCCCGATTCGACATTAAAAGTATATTGATTCTTTCCCAATAAACGAAGACTTTTTTCTGTAAATACTGCGTATTTGATTCCATCCATAAATCGACTTTCCCTCCTATGCTCTGAGTTCCAGTATCGATAAGAATTCGAGTTCTTATTGTTCTTATGTTATGGTATGAATATACCATACCAATTCGTTATGTATGGATGATGGATGAGATTCCATGGATAGAGAGCCAGTTCCAATAGACTTATGGAATGTTCCCGTTCGTGTGCATCCAGCAGGAATTGAACCCGCAAATTTACCAATTATGAGTTGGGCGCTTTAACCATTCAGCCATGGATGCTTAACAGGGATCATCGTACATCGTAAATAACCAATTTTCATATAGAAAGACATATCATAGAAAAATGAAATCGAAAATATTCCGAGATGGCAAATATTCGGAGATGACTATGAAAACACCTCTCTGGATCCTCGAATTGAAAGAGAGATTGAGAGGGA
>NW_028261072.1:0-2500 GCF_056163025.1 Triticum urartu | reverse complement strand
GTAGAGAATTGAGAATTTTCATGTCTTTCAATTCTCGTACTCGTAATTGGAAAGTTATGGAAGGAGACCCATCATTTTGCAATGAAAACAACATATAAAACTCTGGACAATTTCGAAATCAGGCCAAGCGTCTTAATACATATGCAAAAAAATTCATTATTGGCCCACCATTGATTAGAAGATTTAGCTTGTATGAATCGCTATTGGTTTGATACGAATAATGACAATCGTTTCAGTATGTTAAGGATACAGATGTATCCACAATTCATTTAGAGTTACTTAATAGTCTATTTCTTATACCATATCTCTATCCCGTGAAATTCTCGAGCCAAAAGATGGATGCATATGCTGTGTTTCATTTTGCTAAATGATATCAATTAAATGGTGTATCAATTCCATAAATTGCATATAGCAATAAATAAATCAGCAAAATTCTTTCTAATATTTTAGATAGAAGAAACATTTCTTCTATCTAAAATATTAGAAAGAATGTACCCTTCTATCCAAATCCAATTTGCATCGATAAAATAAATCCAAATTCCAGTAGTAGATGAATAATTGCAAATTTGTGTGTGTACGAGATTAGAATAACTTCAAAATAACTGACATAATTTTGTATTTTTCCTGATCAGAAAAATACATGAAAAAGAAAGGAGGTAGAAAAATTTTTGGATTTATGGTTAAAGAAGAAAAAGAAGAAAACAGGGGTTCTGTTGAATTTCAAGTATTCAGTTTCACCAATAAGATACGGAGACTTGCTTCACATTTGGAATTACACAAAAAAGATTTTTCATCGGAAAGAGGTCTACGAAGACTTTTGGGAAAACGTCGACGTTTGCTGGCTTATTTGGCAAAGAAAAATAGAGTACGTTATAAGAAATTAATCGGTCAGTTGAATATTCGGGAGCAGTAATTTAATCGTTCAAATTTTTTTCTTGTTTTATTATTTTTTTAGTAGTCTTATAGTAGTCTTAGATTTTTCATTTTGATGAGCCTCGCTTTGAGGAATTCATGGAATAATCCATTTTCATGGAATAATGAATTAAGGAAGAAAGGATATGAGTCTACCGCTTACAAGAAAAGATCTCATGATAGTCAATATGGGCCCTCAACACCCATCAATGCATGGTGTTCTTCGACTGATCGTTACTCTCGATGGTGAGGATGTTATTGATTGTGAACCCATATTAGGGTATTTACACAGAGGAATGGAAAAAATCGCGGAAAACCGAACTATTATACAATACTTACCTTATGTAACAAGGATATAGAGAGATTGTAGAAAGGGGATAGGATAGTTATTTTTGCAAGAGACTTGTTGTAAATTCCTTAACTTAAGAAAGAAAAAAGAATAAAAACACAGATACATAACATAAAAAAAAGAATAAATAAGACGAGATTCGACCTCCCCCTACATATTTAATTTCCTCTCCTATACAAAAACTAGCAAGACCCACTCCATTGGTAATTCCATCAATAACACCCTTATCAAAAAACTCCGTGAGTTCGGTTAACCCTCTTATACCGAGGGTAAAGACCCTAGTATAGAAAATATCTATATAACCACGATTATATGACCAACTGTATATATTTTTTTTTACTTGATCTAAAAATTCTTTTTTAGGATTTCCTTTGTAAAAAGAGTTTATTAAATCCAAATTCTGAAAAAAAGAATAAGCGGATCCATAGAAGATATATGCTATGAATAAACCAAAGATAGCTAGACTTACAGAAGAAATTGCATTAGTAATAAATTCATATGAATTTACAAAAGAATTAGAACTTTCCTGGGTAAAGTTTATTGAGGGAGTTAACCACTTTGATAATATGGTTAACTCTGCTATTCCATTACCAATTCCTCCATTATCAAAAGAGATTCCTATGAATCCAATGAACAAAGTGAAAAGTAGTAATATAAGAAGAGGAAATAACATAGTATTTCCCGTTTCATGCGGATAGGCAAAAGTTTTTTTAGCCCCAAAAGACGTAGTAAAGGATCCTATCCTATTTCTTGTATTACCTTGAATTTTTGGTATATTTTGTGAAAAAAAAGAAACTCCACTCTTCGTTGTTGATAAAACGAAATCCCTATTCACTCCTTTGGGTATCCTTTTTCCCCATAAGGATATTGAATACAAGGAACTCTCTTTAGTGCTACTGTAATTTTGAAAATGAACACGCAAATACCCATCAAATGTAAGTAAATATATCCGAAACATATAAAAGGCAGTTAATCCTGCAGTAAAGGAGGCTATTATTCCAAAAAAGGGCGAATACAACCAACTATTACTAAGGATTTCATCTTTGGACCAGAAGCAAGCAAGAGGTGGAATACCACAAAGAGAAAGTGTACCCCATAAAAAAGTAGTTCTTGTGATTGGAATGTATTTTCTTAAACCGCCCATAAGAACCATATTTTGACTTTTATCTGGTGAATATCCAACAAGAGGTTCCATTGAATGAATAACGGATCCGGATCCCAAGAACAATAAAGCTTTTG
>NW_028261071.1:5000-52558 GCF_056163025.1 Triticum urartu | reverse complement strand
TCTCAATTAATTCCTGCCAATACCCCCGCCAGGAAATTAAGAACATAAATCCAGTAGCCCAAACAAGATGTCCAAATAAGAACATCCACGCCCATACCGATAAACTATTCATCCCAAAAGGATTATATCCATTGATAAGTTGTGAAGAGTTTAACCATAGGTAATCTCTTAACCATCCCATCAAATAAGTGGAGGATTCATTAAATTGTGAAACGTTGCCCTGCCATAATGTGATATGTTTCCAATGCCAATAAAAAGTAACCCACCCAATGGTATTTAACATCCAGAAAACTGCCAAATAAAATGCGTCCCAAGCAGAAATATCACAAGTACCGCCGCGCCCTGGGCCGTCACAAGGAAAACTATATCCAAAATCCTTTTTATCTGGCATTAATTTGGAACCGCGTGCATCTAAAGCGCCCTTTACTAAAATCAATGTAGTTGTATGCAAACCTAGAGCAATAGCATGATGAACCAAGAAATCCCCAGGTCCTATTGTTAAGAAAAGCGAATTACTATTCTCATTAACAGCATTCAACCATCCGGGCAACCATAGGCTTCGACCCGCATTGAAAGCGGGGCCATTCGTTGAAGATAAGAGTATATCGAACCCATATGTCGTCTTGCCATGAGCAGATTGTATCCATTGGGCAAATATAGGTTCGATCAAGATTTGCTTTTCTGGAGTACCAAAAGCAAGCATGACGTCGTTATGAACATAAAGGCCCAAGGTATGGAATCCTAGAAAGAGGCTAGCCCAACTTAAATGAGATATGATAGCTTCTTTATGGTCTAACATTCTTGCCAATACATTATCCTCATTCTGTTCCGGATTGTAATCCCTAATGAAAAAAATAGCTCCATGAGCAAAAGCCCCTGTCATGATGAACCCTGCAATATATTGGTGATGAGTATATAAAGCAGCTTGAGTAGTAAAGTCTTGTGCTATGAATGCATAAGGAGGTAAAGAGTACATATGTTGAGCTACTAAGGAAGTAATAACCCCTAAAGAAGCTAGAGCAAGACCTAACTGAAAATGAATCGAATTGTTGATTGTGTCATAAAGGCCCTTATGCCCACGCCCTAATCGACCCCCCGGAGGAGTATGCGCTTCTAAAAGATCTTTAATACTGTGCCCAATTCCGAAGTTAGTTCGATACATGTGACCGGCAATGAGAAAAATAAATGCAATAGCTAAATGATGGTGAGCCATATCGGTCAGCCACAAACTTTGTGTTTGTGGATGGAATCCCCCAAGAAGAGTTAGAATGGCAGTTCCCGCTCCTTGAGCGGTACCAAATAAATGATTACTCGAATCAGGGTTTTGGGCATAAAGATTCCATTGACCCGTCAAAAGGGGTCCCAACCCCTGGGGATAGGGTAATACATCTAAGAAATTATTCCATCGAACGTACTCCCCCCTGGATGCGGGAATAGCAACATGAACTAAATGTCCTGTCCAAGCCAAAGAACTTACCCCGAAAAGTCCTGACAAATGATGATTGAGACGAGATTCCGCGTTTTTGAACCACGAAAGGCTTGGTTTCCATTTGGGTTGTAGATGTAACCAACCCGCTATTAAGGACAGCGTAGAAAGAAATAATAGAAAAAGAGCTCCAGTATAAAGATCCTCATTGGTGCGTAATCCTATTGTATACCACCACTGATAAACTCCAGAATAAGCAATATTCACTGGACCAGCAGCACCTCCTCGAGTAAAGGCTTCCACAGCGGGTTGACCAAAATGAGGATCCCAAATCGCATGAGCAATAGGTCTTACGTGTAAAGGATCCTGTATCCATGATTCAAAATTTCCTTGCCAAGCTACATGAAACAGATTTCCGGACGTCCATAGAAAGATTATTGCTAATTGCCCAAAGTGAGAAGCAAAAATGTTCTGATAAAGACGTTCTTCAGTAATATCATCATGACTTTCGAAATCATGTGCGGTAGCAATACCAAACCAAATACGACGAGTAGTGGGGTCCTGAGCTAAGCCTTGGCTAAACCTGGGAAATCTTAATTCCATAATGCCTTTCAAATCCTCCTAGCCACTATCCTACTGCAATAATTCTCGCTAAGAAGAATGCCCATGTCGTGGCAATTCCACCCAGAAGGTAATGGGTTACTCCTACAGCGCGTCCTTGTATAATGCTCAAGGCTCTAGGCTGAGTAGCAGGAGCAACTTTTAATTTGTTATGAGCCCAAACGATAGATTCAATGAGTTCTTGCCAATAACCACGGCCGCTGAATAAAAACATTAAACTGAAGGCCCAGACAAAATGAGCACCTAAGAAAAAAAGACCATATGCAGATAATGAAGAACCATAAGACTGAATGACTTGCGATGCCTGTGCCCACAAGAAATCTCGAAGCCACCCATTAATCGTAATGGAACTCTGTGCAAAGTTTCCCCCTGTAATATGAGTTACCACCCCTTGATCACTTATAGTACCCCAAACATCCGACTGCATTTTCCAACTGAAATGGAAAATGACTACCGAAATTGCATTGTACATCCAGAATAAACCTAAGAAAACATGATCCCAGGCGGATACTTGACATGTTCCCCCTCGGCCAGGCCCATCGCAAGGAAAGCGAAAACCTAGATTTGCTTTATCGGGTATCAAACGGGAACTCCGAGCAAATAAAACACCTTTCAAAAGTATTAATACAGTCACATGTATGGTAAATGCATGAATGTGATGGACTAAAAAATCTGCGGTTCCTAATGGAATAGGTAACAAAGCCACTTTGCCACCTACTGCTACTAACTCGCCGCCTCCCCACGTTAAGCTAGTACTTGTTGTTGCACCAGGAGCTGTTACGCCAGGCGCAGTAGCATGGATATTTTGTACCCATTGAGCAAAGATAGGTTGTAATTGTATGGCAGTATCCGAAAACATATCTTGTGGACGGCCTAAAGCACTCATGGTATCATTATGAATGTACAAGCCAAAACTGTGAAAACCTAGAAATATACATACCCAGTTAAGGTGGGATATGATTGCATCGCGGTGTCTAAGGACGCGATCTAATAGATCGTTGTATCGAGTAGTTGGATCATAGTCTCTTACCATAAAAATTGCTGCATGTGCAGCAGCACCGACTATTAGAAATCCGCCAATCCACATGTGGTGTGTGAACAAGGAAAGTTGTGTACCATAGTCAGTAGCTAGGTATGGATAGGGAGGCATAGAATACATATGATGAGCTACAACAATGGTTGTAGAGCCTAGCATAGCTAGGTTAAGAGATAATTGAGCATGCCATGACGTTGTTAAGATTTCATAAAGACCCTTATGGCCTTGTCCTGTAAATGGGCCCTTGTGAGCCTCCAAAATATCTTTAAGTCCATGGCCAATACCCCAATTGGTCCTATACATATGACCTGCGATTAGGAAAAGAATAGCAATAGCTAAATGATGGTGCGCAATATCGGTCAGCCAGAGACCACCGGTTACTGGATCTAGTCCTCCGCGAAAAGTCAGAAATTCTGCGTATTTGGACCAATTTAAAGTGAAAAAAGGGGTTGCTCCTTCGGCAAAACTAGGATAAAGTTGAGCCAAAAGGTCCCGATTCAAGATAAATTCATGAGGAAGTGGTATCTCTTTAGGATCCACCCCAGCGTCAAGAAATTGGTTAATTGGTAAAGATACATGAATTTGGTGCCCCGCCCAAGAAAGAGACCCAAGTCCTAATAATCCCGCTAAGTGGTGATTCAACATGGATTCTACATCTTGGAACCAGGCCAATTTGGGAGCGGCTTTGTGATAATGGAACCAACCAGCAAAAAGCATTAACGCTGCAAAAATCAATGCACCAATTGCAGTACAATAGAGTTGTAATTCACTAGTTATTCCAGATGCTCGCCAAAGCTGAAAAAAACCAGAGGTTATTTGGATTCCTCGGAAACCCCCGCCTACATCACCATTCAATATTTCTTGCCCTACTATAGGCCAAACTACCTGAGCACTGGGTCCAATGTGAGTAGGATCACTTAGCCATGCTTCATAATTGGAAAAACGGGCGCCATGAAAGTACATGCCACTCAACCAAAGAAAGATAATGGAAAGTTGCCCGAAATGAGCACTAAAGACTTTTCGAGAAATCTCCTCCAAATCACCAGTATGACTATCGAAATCGTGAGCATCAGCATGTAGGTTCCAGATCCAAGTGGTAGTATCAGGGCCCTTAGCTAGTGTTCTTGAGAAATGGCCGGGTCTGGCCCATTCCTCAAAAGATGTTTTTACAGGATCCCTATCCACAACAATTTTTACTTCTGGTTCCGGCGAACGAATAATCATTAAGTCCTCCTCTTTCCGGACAAGACATACAAAGAGACCCGCCAACTGTCTTTTTAGTGAATCTTTGAAAGATATATATTTTGAAAGATAGATTTTGAAAGATAGATTTTGAAAGATAGATATTGTGATTAGTTCTTTTCTTTACTATCTACCATCCTTCTATTTTTTTTTTAGTTATTCACTGGAGCAATTATATATTGAAGTCAATCCGAGGCAAGTGTTCGGGTCTATTATGACATAAAGATTAGGTGCCTAACGGACATTGTTTATCTTGAAAAACAAATATTTCTCGACGTAAGAAAAAAATCTTTTTTATTTTTAATTTAAGAAACTAGTGTATTTTTTTTGAGGGCATAAGCTCCTATCTATATCTACTTTCCTTGAGCATAATATAGGGTTTTTTATTTGATTCTAAATTCCAAGATAACTCATTAGAATTATTAATAAGATGGTCCTAATATATTAGCAATATTTAGATTGCCCCCTCTTTTTATTCACTTTATTACTTCTATTCTAGACCCTATCCCTATGGTTTATTCTTATGAAATATCATATAAAATAGAAGGTATAAGAAATGGATATAATGAAATTCTTGATTCGATCTTACGACCTAATTTATTTGATTAATGGATCAACAACCAAACCACCCATTTTATGAAAAAGAAGGAGCATGGTCTTATTCAAATTCAAAGCGCTTCGTAATCTTCAACCAGTTCTGTGCTTCAATATAATTTCCCGGAGTAAGCGCTATAGCTTGTTTCCAATATTCAGCAGCTTGATCAAACCAAGCTTCCGCAATTTCCGAATCACCCTGTAGAATGGCCTGTTCTCCTCGGTCGGAATAGGAAGTTCCTTCCCTTAGAACCGTACTTGAGAGTTTCCTACCTCATACGGCTCAGAAATTGCTATCTGAATTTCCCCTATCTTAACTGAATTCGATTTATCAAAAATCGATCCAATTTGTTCTTGGGTTAAGCAGAAGAAATTAATTACCTAAGTTTCAAACCCTAATTTTTATCAATAATCAGTTTGATCTTTTTTCCCACCTTCAGAAGAATGAAGCATAGATAGATATAGAGCCTTCGTTCAAATTTTCTGAGAGGTAACTATCCCGGTTTCATATATGAAATCTCTATAGAATCCTTGAAAAAGACTTTTTTCCATAAGAAAGAAAAAAGAACTTACTATCTTTGGGATCTGATACTACACCGCTGCTTAATCCCTTAGTGGATCGGCTCTATTACATAAGCGGATTCCTAAATTTTGCCCCATATCATGGGATAAGTAAGCAGTTTTTTTTAGTTGTATCGACCCAGTCGCTCACTAATTGATCTTTACGGTGCTTTCTCTATCAATTTGAGAAACTTTATCCATAGAGTAGTAGTATAGGCCATACTTTCTTCGTTTTTTGATTCTCGTGAAGTGTCCTTCCTTCCTACAGCTGATAGGGAAAAATCGTTGTTTTTACGATCCCTATGTAGAAAGCCCTTTTTTTCTAGTATTTACTAGAAAATTTGATCCTCTCTTTTTTTTTTTTCTTTCTATAGTGGAGATAGTCGCACGTAATGACAGATCACGGCCATATTATTAAAAGCTTGCGGTAAGAAGGGGTTTCGTTCTAGTGCCCGGAAATAATATTCCAAAGCCTTTGTATGCTCTCCATTGCTTGTGTGTATAAGGCCTATGTTATAGAGTATATAACTTCGATCATAGGGATCGATTTCTAGTCGCGTAGCTTCATAATAATTTTGCAAAGCTTCCGCATAATTTCCTTCGGATTGAGCCAACATCCGTTACGGTCGTTCATTCTATTCAAAAAATCTCCGTTCCAAAACCGTACATGAGGTTTTCATCTCATACGGCTCCTCCCTTCTGTACATAATAGTACTAAGCGAAATAATCTATAGAATCAAAATAGAATTAGTCCCGTCTCATTATGAACCGAAAGGGGCTGGTATTTTTCCAAGAAATCTCTAGCCAACCTTCCCACAAGAGGTTTTTCTTAACACCAATGAATTCTATTAATGCTAGAGGAAAACGATAGCTCCAATAATTTCTTTGTTCTCAACGCCTCCTATTTAGAGGAATTAGCTACTTCAACGATCTTTGATGGTTATAGGGGTATCCAAAGTACAAACCTGATGGTTGTTTGTTATCCCAACCATTCTTCCCAGCCCTGATACCGATCAGGAAAGGGGTAATTTCTAACAAAGTTTTTCTCTTGTTGATTCCTATTTCTAGGTGTAGTGCTTTTCTCCCCTATGCTGCCTACGGATACTAATAGAGTAGGATTGGCCTGTAATCCATACCATACCATATCCTGTAGGTGTAACCTTTCGCTCAATACTCAAATCTACAATTGAAGTATCTGAAGCCGCATCAATCGAGGATACACGACGGAAGGAATTGTTAGTTCGCCTCACCTTCCCGAAGCGTGGGTTTGTTTGCTTTACAAATTTGGTTCTCTCTATGCCAACCCCCCTCTCTTTTTCGTAAGACTGAGGTATAGGTAGGGCTAAAAAAAAGCAAAAAAAAGAGTCAAATCGCACCATCTCTATAATAAGTAAATGCCTTTTTTTCTCCTGAGGTTGTCGGAATTATTCGCAATAAAATATTGGCTACAATTGAGGAGGTCTTATCAATGAAATTTCCATTTCCACGGGATCTAGGCATAATTCCCAACCCATTCTATATAGAATTGTTTTCATTCCTTCACAAAATAACATAAAAACAAACACATTCGATTCTTATAATTATAAATAGATTGATCCATATGCTCTACTCTAAATCCATATGCTTTAAATGGATAAGAGAGATATGGATTTTCCGCTCAGCTCAAATTGTATCCTTTTCCTTCTGCTTGGACACGAAGAGATATGAAATATTTGACTAAGACTGGATTTCATTCCACTTTCCTATTTCTGAACAACAACTTATGTTATCAACTATTTCGTGTTTTCAAAGTTATTAATTGTCTCATACCCTATTTTTGATTTCGATAGTATGGTGTAGCGTATCTTATGCAAACGGAATTCTAAGGTTTCTTTATTTTATTATGCAATAAGAAGAATTCTTCCATTTTCTTTTTCTTTAGTTGCGGGAAAACCCAAATTAAAACTTTTATTTTATAGCGAGCGCAATTTCTAGTAAAAAATCCTGTATCCTTCCACTTAGATCAAAAGGAATTTTTCCAATAGAACTATGGAACCCCCGAGTGGTTGCGGTTGTACCTGTACTGCAGGAATAAGAAAACTCGCTATTCACTCAGTTTATTTTCCATAATAAGTTATGTAGGAGAGATGGCCGAGCGGTTCAAGGCGTAGCATTGGAACTGCTATGTAGACTTTTGTTTACCGAGGGTTCGAATCCCTCTCTTTCCGTTTTTCTTAATTCATCAACGTTAAGGATCACAATGTATCAAATCAAATAACAATTTTTTCCAGCAATAATATAATATCTTATATTATCTTATTTTGATTTAATAGAAATTAGAAATTCTCTATAGCAAATTACTGTGGTATGTAAAATACACATAGAGGAAAAAAGAAAAAAGGATCCTAATCCTAGGGTTAATCAATTTTAGCTAGTTGATGGGAAAATACAAATTAATGGTAATGGTCTTAGGGCGATTTAGTTCGGGGAAAGGGGAAGGGGAAGAAAATTCTATGAACCTTTCCTTTTTTCGTTAAGTTCAAGTCTGACGAGAGTAATATTCTACAACTAACAACTCATTTATTTTGAGACCGACCCACTTCCTATCTAGGATTTTATTTACTAGTCCTTTATATTCCAACGTGTCAATCGCCAAATGCTTTGGCAATTTCCCCGGGTCCGATGAAGCAATATAATTTTGAACCAGACCTTTTGATCTTTGGTTATCTTTCGTAGTAATAATATCTCGGGGTTTGCAACGAAAACTTGGTATATTGACTATACGACCATTAACTAAAATATGTCTATGGTTGACTAATTGGCGGGCCCCAGGAATGGTTGAAGCCATACCCAATCGAAAAAGGATATTATCCAAACGCATTTCAAGTAATTGTAGTAAAACCTGGCCTGTTGACCTTTTTGCTTTTCCAGCGATATGTACATATCTAAGTAATTGTCGTTCTGTCAGACCATAATGAAAACGCAATTTCTGTTTTTCTTGAAGACGAATACGATATTGCTCCTTTTTCCCAGAATTGAATTTTTTTTTAAGATTACTTCCGGATTTAGGTGTTTTTCTAGTGAGTCCTGGTAAAGCTCCCAGACGGCGTATTTTTTTTAAACGAGGTCCTCGATAACGGGACATGAAGACTCCTTTTTTTATTTTATTGAAATTTCATTTTACACAATTAATTTCATTGTATTTACATTACAGAATACATCGAAATTAAAACTGAATTAAACTACAGGATAAACAGAGTAAAATCAACTAAAGTACCCCAAAAAATGGAATTTCATCAAAATCTTTTTTTTTTGTATATATATTATTTATTTTATTGTTTTGTATCTAGCAAAATTGTAAGGTAAAAAACATAAAAGATCCTGGATTCTCCATTTAATTCGGAAAAAAAGAGATTCTTGTTCGTAGAACATCGATAGAGAAAAAAAAGCCGACTATCGGATTTGAACCGATGACCCTCGCATTACAAATGCGATGCTCTAACCTCTGAGCTAAGTGGGCTTACATAACGGAAATAGTGTAACAAATAGAAATAGGTATAGTATAGGAAATCCGTAAAATCTCAGATATTAGTTATTAATCTTAGCTATTAACTAGTTCTAAATTTGAAGTTATACTTATAAAAATAAAAAAATACTAAAACTTCTTAAAGATAAAGTTAGCTTGATATGCTTAACTATAGGATATTAAAAAATAAAATTATAGAATTTATTGGTATTTTCATTCGATCATTATAGACTTTATTATTTGTTAATAATTTGAGGATTAATATTTCACTAAGGGGAACATAGAGTCAGAGTAAATAAAATTGCTAATTCTGATTAGAAAAAAAGAATAAATATCAAGCGTTATAGTATAATTTTGAATACTATAAAAAAGTAAGACGGGAGGTGGGGGAGATAAAAACTTTTGGATATATTGATTCGGATTGAATTGCAAATACATCAAGGATAGAATCAATTCAATTCTGAATTGCAATAAGCAAGCGAGGTCTCTCAAATAGAGTCGAACTGAACTGCTAGACTACGTTGAGTGATGAACTCAATGATTCAAAAAAAAAACTAAGAGATGGATGAAATTACACAAGGAATCCTGGTCTCAAAGAAGAGGGAAATGGGGATATGGCGAAATCGGTAGACGCTACGGACTTGATTGTATTGAGCCTTGGTATGGAAACCTGCTAAGTGGTAACTTCCAAATTCAGAGAAACCCTGGAATTAAAAAAGGGCAATCCTGAGCCAAATCCGTGTTTTGAGAAAACAAGGGGTTCTCGAACTAGAATACAAAGGAAAAGGATAGGTGCAGAGACTCAATGGAAGCTGTTCTAACGAATCGAGTTAATTACGTTGTGTTGTTAGTGGAATTCCTTCTAGTTCTAAATTAGAGAAAGAGGGGTTTTATACCTTATACATTTAATAAACACGTATAGATACTGACATAGCAAACGATTAATCACAGAACTCATATTATATTCTAATTATAATATAGGTTCTTTATCTTTTTTAAAAATGAAATTAGAAATGATAATGATTATGAAATAAAAAACTCATATCATAATTTTTTTTTTTCATTATTGTGAATCCACTCCAATCGAATATTGAATAATCAAATTCTTCAATTAAAATTCAAAGTTTTCGAGATCTTTAAAAAAGTGGATTAATCGGACGAGGACAAAGAGAGAGTCCCATTCTACATGTCAATACTGACAACAATGAAATTTCTAGTAAAAGGAAAATCCGTCGACTTTATAAGTTGTGAGGGTTCAAGTCCCTCTATCCCCAAATCCTCTTTTATTCCCTAACTATACTATATTATTATTATTTATCCTCTTTTTTTTTTTCTTTTTATCAATGCACTTTTTTTTCTTTTTATCAATGCAATGGGTTTAAGATTCATTAGCTTTCTCATTCTACTCTTTCACAAAGGAATGCGAAGAGAACTCAATGGATCTTATCCTATTCATTGAATAGATTTCTTTTTTATTAGAGTATCGGCAAGAAATCTTGGTTATTCACTCTATTTTTAAGTTTTATTTAAGTAAACCATGCACAATGCATAGGACTACCCCCCCCATTTTCAAATTTAAAATTTGAAATACTTTAATTAATTTTTAGTCCTTTTAATTGACATAGATACAAATACTCTACTAGGATGATGCACAAGAAAAGGTCAGGATAGCTCAGTTGGTAGAGCAGAGGACTGAAAATCCTCGTGTCACCAGTTCAAATCTGGTTCCTGGCAGAGAAAAAAAAAAAAAAGATCCACCGAATAGGTATTGATCCAAATACCTCGAGATGGATTGTGATACATATTCATTAATAATATTTATTCATCTAAGTGGATAAATCTATAATATAAATATAGAGGCACTTCTTTTTCTTTTTAAAGAAGTTTTAAAATATATCTTTTCTTTATGATAAAGAAGGGGGTGAGATTCCCCTTTATTTTTTTGCGTTTCTTAATTTTGTATTCCGCTATTCCGACGAATATTTTTTTAGTCTTGCTTATCTTTATCTTATCTTATTTTCCTAGTTGTGCTAAGTAATGTGCGCGGTACAAAGTTCCTGGTAGAGAACTTCTTTGAGTCATCCTATTTTTCTGTTCATATGAAGGAAATTAATATGCGATTTTCAAAATAGGGGAATCCAAATGAAACCCTTTTTTTGCTCAGTCTATCTGGAATGCTTTTGTATAATTAGGAATTAATTATAAATAGGTATTCCGTTTCATCTAGGAAAAGAACCTAAAAATATTCCTTGACTTGAATAAAATCTGGAGTTGTGTTGTATAAGTGAGCATGAATTTCTTATCATTCAATGAGCATCTTGTATTTCATAAAAATTGGGGGTTATATAATCCTTACGTAAGGGCCAGCCTATCCAACTTTCAGGCATTAGGATACGTTTAAGGCGCGGATGATTATCATAAGAGATTCCCACCATATCATAAGATTCGCGTTCTTGAAAATCGGCACTTCTCCAAATCCAGAAGACAGACGGAATTCTAGGATTATCCTTTTGGGCAAAGACTTTTATGCAGACTTCTTCTGGATTATCTATACCATATTGTATTCTCGTAAGATGATACACGCTAGCTAAAGATCCACCGGGTGCTACATCATAAGCACATTGGGAGCGTAAATAATTGTAACCATATACATATAAAATGACAGCAATGGAATCCCAATCCCCTGCTTTTATTTGTAAAGTCTCTATTCCTCGGTGATCAAAGCCCAAAGATCTATGAACCACCTCATGTTTGACTAGCCAATTAGATAACCAACCCTGCTGCATTGTCTTCATCTCTCCCTCTTTGTATAAATATTTCACATTTCGGATGCAAGTTTGAAAGATTGCCCTGCTTTTTATTTTTCTACACAAAAGAGCCCCTCTCCTAATTCACTAATTTGTAGGAAGGTACTGAACTTTTGGATTTGAAAAAAGTTTCAGAAGATATATCTAATGTAGATGGTGATTGATAGAGCAATTCTTGCTCATAAGTTCCTGTATGAGTACTGCGCCTAACATAAAGCTTGTGACTGGTAGTAAAACATCTATTTTTATTTTGAGATAGAGTTTGATCCTCAACTATTTCTCGCGATATCTTCTTACGAAGTTTTGTTAGGGCATCTATAACTGCCTCCGGTTTAGGTGGGCAGCCCGGCAAGTAGACATCCACAGGAATTAACTTATCAACTCCCCGAACAGTACTATAGGAATCCGTACTGAACATTCCCCCTGTAATAGTACAGGCTCCCATAGCAATGACGTATTTTGGTTCAGGCATTTGCTCGTATAATCTCACTAAAGAGGGAGCCATTTTCATTGTTACCGTACCGGCTGTTAAAATTAGGTCTGCTTGCCTAGGACTTGATCTTGGTACCAATCCATAACGATCAAAGTCGAATCGTGAGCCTATTAATGAAGCAAATTCAATGAAACAACAACTGGTACCGTATAGAAGGGGCCATAAACTGGAGAGTCTTGACCAATTCGAAAGATCATTTGGTGTAGTTGAAATAACAGAATTGGAACTTGTTTGGTCAAGTAAGGGAAACTCAATCAAATTCATAACTGTCTCAATAGAATCTTTTCCTTCTTTTTTTTTGTCTAAATATTCAGTTAAGACCATTCCAAGGCTCCTTTTCGCCATGCATAAACTAAACCAACAACTAAGATAAGCACGAAAATCAAAGCTTCGATAAAAACGGATACACCCAATACGTCGAAACTCATTGCCCAAGGGTATAGAAAGACGGTTTCCACATCAAAAACAACAAAAACGAGCGCAAACATATAATAGCGTATTCGGAATTGTACCCAAGCCCCTCCCATGGGTTCTATACCCGATTCATAACTAGAAAGCTTCTCTGGTCCTTCACTAACCGGGGCTAAAAGTCCTGAAATCGAAAATGCCAAAATAGGAATAAGGCTTGCTATTATTAGAAATGTCCAAAAAATATCATATTCGTGAAGCAGAAACATAATGTACTCCCATTAATGTGGAATAGGCGGAACTTAAATTAGTCAATTCAATTCAGCATTGTCAATTTATCCAGAACTTCTCTCTTTTCCTCGGTGAAACAAGAATCTTTTTTGTTCAAACAAAAGCGCTTAGTTTAAGTTTAGCCTTTGTTTCCTCTGTGCTGCATCTTCTTTAAAGATTCATCCAATGGAATCCCAACTCCCTTTCTTTTGGATTTCCATTCTATTTAGATATGGTGTATGTAGATCTAATTCTTATATAAAGAAAACTTTCTCGTTTCACTTTGTCTCGCTTCTCTCTAGAATCTCTAGAAAAAAGAATAGCTCTATCCTTTATTTAATATTTAATAATAAAATAATAAGAGACTATTAAATAAAAATGAGAATACTACTAAATTAGAACCTAATTAAGATAGTAGGACTAATCTATGCAGTATAATTAATGAGAAGTAATACTATAAAATAAAAATAAAGAACTCTATTTCAGAACTATGAGACAGAATATTCTGTTTTCTTATTTACTCTTTACTTTATTTTTTCTATTTAAAGTTGATCAATTTACATAATGTATCTATAAACAAAGTAATAAATATACTTAAAACAAAGTAGGAATTCGCAAAATGGATAAAATCATTGCAGTTATTATAGGGAAGTCTAGAGATATCCTATTTGAAGGAGGACGGGATTCAAATCAGGGAAAGGATCCTTTCTTCTATTGATTTGATAGAAATTCGTTTTTCTTTTCCTGTCTGTATGATTTTGATTTTCGATGAATGAGCCTTTGGTAATGCTTTTATCTCTATTCTATGTCGCAGGCGCCTATCCAGTCTATAAACAAATACTAATGAGAAAATGAAAACTATACTAAACTAAAGAAAACATAGGATAGAGATCCTAAAATCTAAAAAAGGGCATATTAGGGCTATACGGATTCGAACCGTAGACCTTCTCGGTAAAACAGATCAAACGGATTATTATCGAAATGATTTGAACTGTTTCAAAGACCCAACATGCATTTTTTTGCATTGGGCTCTTTCATAAACTGATTTAAAGATCAGTTAGTCCACCATAGTTTTTCTTTACGGAAAGATAATGAGATGGCTCCCTGTGCTCTGATTGATTTTTTGTATTATGATCTATCTAGGAGCAATACCAAAGTGTTTCAAAGGAGGATTACCTTGACTTAGGTCTGCCTCCGGTCTAAATTAAATCAACCTAAGTGAAATGGAGTCTCTATCGTTCCACTGCAAGAGTTAACTATGAGACTTCATACACCTTAAAGTTCATAGAACGAAAAGAAGTTTTTTGGAGGCCCTTATCCTCATTACGCCTAGCATTTAGTGGGCTGGATATTTACCTTATCAACTAGCAAATCCATAAGGGTTCTATTTGATTAGGCACCTGAATTGGCACCTGAATCGGACTGAACCGACTGTTTGTCAGGCTACTGTTCTCCTATTCTCTCGAATCTATGAAGTAAGACATTGATTTTGCAATAAGATCGATTATGTTCATTGCATAATAAGCTCCTTTGAAAAGCATTGGCGCACGTGTAAACGAGTTGCTCTACCGAACTGAGCTATAGCCCTTATCAGAGATATCTTAACATATAGATAATTTCTTGTCAAGATGAATATTTTCTAATGCCAGAGGATACCCCTTTGATCTGTATCTGTTTAGTATTTAGTTTAGTATTTAGTATATAACAGACCAATAACAGAGCGGTATTGCTTAGAAAAGGGATTCAATATATAATCGATCGAAGTAATGGGTCTTCCTTTGTGGTGATAAATTGCCTACTTAACTCAGTGGTTAGAGTATTGCTTTCATACGGCGGGAGTCATTGGTTCAAATCCAATAGTAGGTAAGTAGGTAGAAAAATTACTAGATAGCATTGGACTTACTTCGCTTCGCTATCTAATAACTTTTTCTACCCCTCTTCCCTTTTTCTTTGTATCAACTATAAACCACTGGATTGTCTTCAATTGGATGGGGGAATCCAATTGACAGCCTCGATTCGTATCCTAGCTCGTCTGAGAGCGAGCTTCGCTTCAACCAAATCTTTCGTACCCTCAGCTTTACTCAAGTTAGCTTCGGCTATTTCAAGTGCCTTTTGAGCTTCTTCCGGATCAATATCACTACCCAGTTCCGCATCATTTCCTAAAATGATGATCTCATTATTAACTATTCTCGCAAAACCGCTCCACAGAATCGCTGTTAACCATTGGTCGTTGAGGAGGCGTATTCTCAAAGGACCCATATCTACTGCTGTGTTAATGGGGGCGTGGTTTGGTAATACGCCAATTTGGCCACTATTAGTGGATAAAATGATTTCTTTCACTTCACAATCCCAAATAATTCGCTTAGGAGTCAGTACATAAAGATTTAATTTCATTTCTTCGATTTGTTCTCCTCTTCTAAGGTTATAGCTTTCGTGCTAGCTTCATCGATGTTACCCACCAAATAAAAAGCCTGTTCAGGTAGGCCGTCTAATTCTCCGGAAAGGATTAGTTGAAATCCCCTAATAGTTTCCGCAAGAGCAACATACTTTCCTGGAGAACCAGTAAAAACTTCTGCCACAAAGAACGGTTGTGATAAGAAACGCTCAATTTTTCTTGCTCTTGCTACAGTTAAACGATCCTCTTCCGATAATTCATCCAAGCCAAGAATTGCGATAATGTCCTGAAGTTCTTTGTAACGTTGTAAAGTTTCCTTAACTCTTTGCGCAGTTTCATAATGTTCGTTGCCAACGATC
Source organism: Triticum urartu (assembly GCF_056163025.1). Classification (NCBI taxonomy): domain Eukaryota; kingdom Viridiplantae; phylum Streptophyta; class Magnoliopsida; order Poales; family Poaceae; genus Triticum; species Triticum urartu. The sequence continues at coordinate 36,841 of NW_028261071.1, read as the reverse complement.
CGAGGCTGTAACATAGTCGAGGTTGAATCTAAAGGATCTACTGCTGGATAAATACCCTTGGAAGCTAATCCTCTGGAAAGTACGGTAGTAGCATCCAAATGTGCAAATGTTGTGGCAGGGGCAGGGTCGGTCAAATCGTCTGCAGGTACATAAACTGCTTGAATCGAAGTTATAGATCCCTTTTTAGTAGAAGCAATTCTTTCTTGCAAAGAACCCATTTCTGTACTAAGAGTAGGTTGATAACCCACTGCGGAGGGCATTCTCCCTAATAAAGCGGATACCTCTGATCCTGCTTGAACAAAACGAAAGATATTATCGATAAATAAAAGCACGTCTTGCTTATTAACATCTCGGAAATATTCCGCCATAGTTAGGGCAGTTAAACCAACTCTCATACGAGCTCCCGGTGGTTCATTCATTTGGCCATAGACTAGAGCTACCTTTGATTCCTCAATATTTTTTTCATTAATTACTCCGGATTCCTTCATTTCCATATAAAGATCATTTCCTTCACGAGTCCGTTCCCCTACTCCACCGAATACGGATACGCCCCCATGAGCTTTAGCAATGTTATTGATTAATTCCATGATCAGTACTGTTTTACCTACTCCAGCCCCCCCAAATAGTCCTATTTTTCCTCCACGTCGATAAGGAGCTAAAAGATCGACGACCTTAATACCTGTTTCAAAGATGGATAATTTCGTATCTAACTCGATAAAGGCAGGCGCAGATCTATGAATAGGGAACGTTGCACTACTATCTACAGGACCCAAATTGTCAACAGGCTCCCCAAGAACGTTGAAAATTCGTCCGAGAGTAGCTCCACCGACCGGAACACTGAGAGGAGCTCCCGTGTCAATCACTTCCATTCCTCTCATCAACCCGTCCGTAGCACTCATAGCTACAGCTCTAACTCGATTATTTCCTAATAATTGTTGTACCTCACAAGTCACATTAATTTGCTTATCGGCAGTGTCTCTACTCTGGACTACCAAAGCGTTATAAATATAAGGTAACTTGCCTGGGGGAAAAGTGACATCCAGCACGGGTCCAATAATTTGATCGATACGACCTGTACTTTTTTCTTCAATTGTGGAAACCCCGGGAGGAGAAGTAGTAGGATTGGTTCTCATAATTATCACATAATTAAAAAAAAGGAATTTGTCGAAATTTTTCTTTTTTTATTGTTGAATAATGCCAAATCAAATCAAAAAAAATCCAAAAGTAAAAAGGAAATGAATTAGTTAATTCAATAAGAGAGAAAAGGGGACCAGGACTTGATTTCGTTGCCCAAGCGAATCCCATTCAATCGTTTACTCATGGAATGAGTCCATTGGAAAGTTCAATCAATCTTTTTTTTCATATACATTTTGCCTTTTGTGGAGGATCTGTGCCTACTCTACTTTCCTATCTAGGACTTCGATATACAAAATATATACTACTGTGAAGCATAGATTGCTGTCAACAAAGAATTTTATTAGTATTTAGTTAGGTATTTGCATTCAAAATAAGAAAAGAGAACTATTAAGAACTTGTAAAATAAGGATTAGGAATTAATTTGGGTTGCGCTATATCTATCAAAGAGTATACAATAATTATGGATTTGGTAAATCAAATCCATGGTTTAATAACGAACCGTGTTAACTTACCATAACAACAACTCAATTCCTATCGAATTCCTATATTGGAATTCCTATAGGATAGAACATACACAGGGTGTACGCATTATATATGAATGAAACATATTCATTAACCTAAGCATGCCCTCAATTTTCTTTAATGAGTTGATATTATATTAATTGAATATCCTTTTTGTTTTACGAGATTTTTGCTAAAGTTTCATTTACGCCTAATTAACATCGAGTAGACCCTGTTATTGTGAGAATTCTTAATTCAAGAGTTATAGGGAGGGACTTATGTCACCACAAACAGAAACTAAAGCAGGTGTTGGATTTCAAGCTGGTGTTAAAGATTATAAATTGACTTACTACACCCCAGAGTATGAAACTAAGGATACTGATATCTTGGCAGCATTCCGAGTAAGTCCTCAGCCTGGGGTTCCGCCCGAAGAAGCAGGGGCTGCAGTAGCTGCCGAATCTTCTACTGGTACATGGACAACTGTTTGGACTGATGGACTTACCAGTCTTGATCGTTACAAAGGACGATGCTATCACATCGAGCCTGTTGCTGGGGAAGACAACCAATGGATCTGTTATGTAGCTTATCCATTAGACCTATTTGAAGAGGGTTCCGTTACTAACATGTTTACTTCCATTGTAGGTAACGTATTTGGTTTCAAAGCCCTACGTGCTCTACGTTTGGAGGATCTACGAATTCCCCCTACTTATTCAAAAACTTTCCAAGGCCCGCCTCATGGTATCCAAGTTGAAAGAGATAAGTTGAACAAGTACGGTCGTCCTTTATTGGGATGTACTATTAAACCAAAATTGGGATTATCCGCAAAAAATTATGGTAGAGCGTGTTATGAGTGTCTACGTGGTGGACTTGATTTTACCAAAGATGATGAAAACGTAAACTCACAACCATTTATGCGCTGGAGAGACCGTTTTGTCTTTTGTGCCGAAGCTATTTATAAATCACAGGCCGAAACCGGTGAAATCAAGGGGCATTACTTGAATGCGACTGCGGGTACATGTGAAGAAATGATTAAGAGAGCTGTATTTGCAAGAGAATTAGGGGTTCCTATTGTAATGCATGACTACTTAACTGGGGGATTCACCGCAAATACTACTTTGGCTCATTATTGCCGCGACAATGGCCTACTTCTTCACATTCACCGTGCAATGCATGCAGTTATTGATAGACAGAAAAATCATGGTATGCATTTCCGTGTATTAGCTAAAGCATTGCGTATGTCTGGGGGAGATCATATCCACTCCGGTACAGTAGTAGGTAAGTTAGAAGGGGAACGCGAAATGACTTTAGGTTTTGTTGATTTATTGCGCGATGATTTTATTGAAAAAGATCGTGCTCGCGGTATCTTTTTCACTCAGGACTGGGTATCCATGCCAGGTGTTATACCGGTAGCTTCAGGTGGTATTCATGTTTGGCATATGCCAGCTCTGACCGAAATCTTTGGGGACGATTCTGTATTACAATTTGGTGGAGGAACTTTAGGACATCCTTGGGGAAATGCACCTGGTGCAGCAGCTAATCGAGTGGCTTTAGAAGCCTGTGTACAAGCTCGTAACGAAGGGCGCGATCTTGCTCGCGAAGGTAATGAAATTATCCGAGCAGCTTGCAAATGGAGTCCTGAACTAGCCGCAGCTTGTGAAGTATGGAAGGCGATCAAATTCGAGTTCGAGCCGGTAGATACTATTGATTAACTAGATAAAACTAAAGATAAAGAAGGTATAAATAAAAAAGAAACGAAATAAAAAGAGAAAAAAATCAGTTATGAAATGCAGTAATTCTTCTTTATTCTTCTAATTGATTGCAATTAAACTCGGCTCAATCTTTTTTAGAAAAAAAAGATTGAGCCGAATAAAAATAGATCATGATATGATCATGAGACTTGACAAATTGAGATTCGTCTATTCTATATATCTAGAATATATATATTAAGGTATAATACAATAAAGAAATACAAATAAAATAATAAAATAATAAAATATAGTATTATCATATGATAATGATAATGGAATCAAATACGCAGTATTTACAGAAAAAAGTCTTCGTTTATTGGGAAAGAATCAATATACTTTTAATGTCGAATCGGGATTCACTAAGACAGAAATAAAGCATTGGGTCGAACTCTTCTTTGGTGTTAAGGTGGTAGCTGTGAATAGCCATCGACTACCTGGAAAAGGTAGAAGAATAGGACCTATTCTGGGCCATACAATGCATTACAGACGTATGATCATTACCCTTCAACCGGGTTATTCTATTCCACTTCTAGATAGAGAAAAAAACTAAAGGAGAATGAATGAAAAAAGACATAGTTTGGAAGTTAGACCTTTTTATAGGACTCTCTTTCAATTTCAAAAAAGAGGACGTTTGAAACTTTTAACAGGCGTAATCGTGAGTCAACAAGTGACTCGAACTGTGTGTAAAAAAAGAAGCATTTTTTTTTTTTCAAAATGCTAGAACTAGATAAGGAAGTTTTCTATAACCTTGAGAAAAAGGATAAAAAGGTAGTTTTTTTTTAGTTTATGACTCCGATCAAGAGCGAGAAATCCTTGATTTGGGATTGGACATAGAACCTGGACCCATCGTAGAGACGTTTAGTTCAAAAGAAAGGATCGTATCCTGATGGTAAGAATTATACTTTCGTGGAAATACAGCGCTATAGACTTCAATGCGGTAGAGTAGACGTTTTGTTTCTAATTTTTCTGGACCAAACCTCCGCTCCGACCCAACGATACAATGAATTTTTTCTGTTCATATTCATAAATAAAAAAGATTCGGAATCGCAATGCTACTATATGCGTCCAGAGGAGTATTTGGAATAATATTCTTCTATAATCCATTATTGCGGGGGGTCTTACTAACAGGGCTTCGCTGCACGGGACAGGTCTTCGTCGAAAAGCTAACTCCACCCGGCATTTTCATACCCTTTCTTTGGGTGGTATATCGCCTTTTAAAGTCTAAGAGGGTAGTAGGGGATCTATAGTAGGTAAGATAATTTGCCCTTTGATTTTGATTGAATATACTATTTTTCCGCCTTTACCACGCATTATTGTATGCGCTTCTAGAGAAGTATGTATGCAGGAAGTAAATTCTAACCGCTTTCTTTTGAATCCAATTTCAAATTAGATTAGAAAGATAGAAAGGCCATGAGGATGGGAAAATCAAAATAAAATCTTTTTAATTAGTTCTCCTTTTTTGGAATTTTCTTATTATCCTTTCATTTTTTTTACAGAATATTTTTCAAACTAAAAATAAAAAATACAATACAATAGTCAATATTCCTTATAATAGATATACTTAATTATATCATAAGAATCTTAAGATATTTTTCGACTAGATAGAAATAGTAAATTTGAATTGAGACACCTATTCCATGACGGATTTAAACTTACCTTCTATTTTCGTGCCTTTAGTAGGCTTAGTATTTCCGGCAATTGCAATGACTTCTTTATTTCTTTATGTGCAAAAAAATAAGATTGTCTAGTATTTTTTAGTGTAAGTAATATAATATGGTAGGGTATGTGGCTTTTTCTACACACACTTTCTACACACAAATGAAAAACGGTTATGGATGCGGATATAGGCTACGAGCATAAATGCATGAATATGCAGAGCCAGGTATAGCGAGTTTTATTTTATTTATTTTAATTGAATCAACGAATATTTTTTGAATAGAAAGTCAATGTATCTAACCTATTATTTCACAGGAGTACTAGTTGCTGAAGGCGATTTCAGAATCAAAAAAAGTAAAGTCAAAATTATTTAGCTTATTCTCTCAATTTCAATCGACCGCTGCTGGATTTAGTATATCTAATATGAATTGGCGATCAGAACACATATGGGTAGAACTTCTAAAAGGTTCTCGAAAAAGGGGTAATTTTTTCTGGGCCTGTATTCTTTTTCTAGGTTCACTAGGATTCTTATCGGTTGGGATTTCCAGTTATCTTGGTAAGAATATTATATCTATACTTCCATCTCAAGAAATTCTTTTTTTTCCGCAGGGGGTCGTGATGTCTTTCTACGGAATCGCAGGCCTATTCATTAGCTCCTACTTGTGGTGTACTATTTTGTGGAATGTAGGTAGTGGTTATGACCGATTCGATAGAAAAGAGGGAATAGTGTGCATTTTTCGTTGGGGATTCCCTGGAATAAAACGTCGCGTCTTCCTTCGATTCCTTATGCGGGATATCCAATCAATTAGAATTCAGGTTAAAGAGGGTCTTTATCCTCGTCGTATTCTTTATATGGAAATCCGGGGCCAGGGGATCATTCCCTTGACTCGTACTGATGATAAATTTTTTACTCCACGAGAAATTGAACAAAAAGCTGCCGAATTGGCCTATTTCTTGCGCGTACCAATTGAAGTATTTTGAGGTATCTTTTTTGAACTGAGTTGAATGAAGAAAAGAAGAATTGGAAGAAGAAAAGTTTTCTCAACACAGGGAGGAAGTCCCTTCTAAATTGGATTTGTTATTGTAAGGGGATTTTTAAGTATTTATCTAAAGGAAGGAACAAACGAGGATAAGAGAAATTTGCTTTTAATTTTTTTTTATCCAAGTTAGATATATCGCATACTATTCTTCCTTTTTCATCCGAAAGGGCTTTTTTTTTATTCTATTTCACTATTTCATTCCATCTAGATCTAAGAAAGAACCCAATGCACTGAAATTCCACTAATAACTAATATACAAAAAAGAAGAATAGATACAGGGTATCAAACCTATAGAGTTTTTGCTTCAAAGAAATAGAAATATCATGAAATAGAAATATCATCATATAGAGTCAGGGAATGGAATAGAGTCAGCGAATGAAGCATATTCATTAACAACTCCATTTACAGATCAAAAATGAAAAAAAAGAAAGCATTGCCTTCTTTACTATATCTTGTATTTATCGTACTTTTGCCTTGGGGGGTCTCTTCCTCATTTAACAAATGTCTGGAACTTTGGATTAAGAATTGGTGGAATACCAGGCAATCCGAAACTCTCTTAACTGATATTCAAGAGAAAAGGATTCTAGAAAGATTCATAGAATTAGAAGAACTTTCTCTCTTGGACGAGATGATAAAAGGGAAACTAAAGACACATGTACAAAAACCTCCTACAGGAATACACAAGGAAATAATACAATGGGTCAAAATAAATAATGAGGATCATCTCCATACCATTTTGCATTTCTCGACAAATATAATCTGTTTGGCTATTCTAAGTGGTTCTTTTTTTCTGGGTAAAGAGGAACTTGTCATTTTGAATTCTTGGGTTCAGGAATTCTTCTATAATTTAAATGACTCAATAAAAGCTTTTTTTATTCTTTTAGTTACTGATTTTTTTGTTGGATTTCACTCCACCCGTGGTTGGGAACTAGTAATTCGTTGGGTCTACAACGATTTTGGATGGGCTCCTAACGAGCTTATTTTCACTATTTTTGTTTGTAGTTTTCCAGTAATTCTAGATACATGTTTGAAATTTTGGGTCTTTTTTTGTTTAAATCGTCTATCTCCTTCGCTTGTAGTCATTTATCATTCAATTAGTGAAGCATAAATTCATTTGATCTCCCGATATTAATATTAATCAAATTAGCAAGCATCTTTTTTTAGAAAGAAAGCCCTTTTCCATTTTAGCAAAATTCTTTCTATTTATACCTACTTTAAGGTATTCATCATTGCAGTACAACTGTTGCAGTAGAATGACAACAGATTCGTGTATAGGGAACTAGATTAGCTTAGCTACCTATCTAATTTATTGTAGAAATTCTGGGATCTGCGATTGGACATGGAAAATAGAAATACTTTTTCTTGGGTAAAGGAACAGATAACTCGATCGATTTCTGTATCGATCATGATATACGTAATAACTCGGACATCTATTTCAAATGCATATCCCATTTTTGCGCAGCAGGGTTATGAAAACCCACGAGAAGCAACTGGACGAATTGTATGTGCCAATTGCCATTTAGCTAGCAAGCCCGTCGATATTGAAGTTCCCCAAGCTGTGCTTCCCGATACTGTATTTGAAGCAGTTCTTCGAATTCCTTATGATATGCAATTGAAACAAGTTCTTGCTAATGGAAAAAAGGGAGGGTTGAATGTAGGTGCTGTTCTTATTTTGCCCGAGGGATTCGAATTAGCGCCGCCCGATCGTATTTCCCCTGAGTTAAAAGAAAAGATAGGAAATCTTGCTTTTCAGAGTTATCGTCCCGATAAAAAAAACATTCTTGTGATAGGCCCTGTTCCCGGTAAGAAATATAGTGAAATTGTCTTTCCCATTCTTTCCCCTGATCCTGCTACGAAGAAAGATGCTCATTTCTTAAAATATCCCATATATGTAGGGGGAAACCGAGGAAGAGGACAGATCTATCCTGATGGTAGCAAGAGTAACAATACAGTCTATAATGCTACGTCAACAGGTATAGTAAGAAAAATACTACGTAAAGAAAAGGGGGGGTATGAAATATCCATAGTTGATGCATCAGATGGACGCCAAGTGATTGATATTATACCTCCCGGACCAGAACTTCTTGTTTCAGAGGGGGAATCCATCAAGCTTGATCAACCATTAACAAGCAATCCTAATGTGGGAGGTTTTGGTCAGGGGGACGCAGAAATCGTGCTTCAGGATCCATTACGTGTCCAAGGCCTTTTGTTCTTCTTCGCATCCGTTATTTTGGCACAAGTTTTTTTGGTTCTCAAAAAGAAACAGTTTGAAAAGGTTCAATTGTACGAAATGAATTTCTAGGTCCCGGGATTTCTTACCATCAAGTTGGTAAAAAGCCTCGATTTATTGGCAATTGCTAGAATTATCTATGATCTATTTTGGAAATCCTTTTTTTGTTTAGACTGCTTTTTGTTTATGAGATGTCTGGAATTCCTTATTTATATCCCATGCAAAAGAAGAGAATCCAAGGCAAAGGCGAGAACAATCAAATTAAAATTTCTTCTTTTTCGGAGGGATTGCAGGTCTTCTTAATCGTCTATTCGGCACAAGAAAAAGCCTTTTTCTTGTGCCGATTCTTCTTGTATCAAAATAAGAATCCTTTTTCTTCCTAATTCGTCAAAGATTACTATTTCTTCTTTATTCGGGTCTGTCTCTTGGACCTCTTTTTCTTTTGCTTAGGTTTAGCCGAGGTAGTGGACAAACAGAGGGGAAGAAAATATGGCGGGGGAAAAATTTCTTGTGATTGTGAGCAAATTGCTTGGCTTGTTTAATTAAGTTCAACTTCAAATTTACAGAAATTTTGCAAAAAAAAAGTAAACTCTTCCATTGAAGGTTTTTTTATTTTTAGGCTAGTTGAATAGTTTTGATTAAGGTTTTATTAGTTTATTACTCGAAACTAAATCAAGGATTTTCAGGATACTTCCTTCGTGGAATAAGATATTGGATCCTCGAGTGATCTCTTTTTCTTGTTGCTTCATAAGAGTGAATCGAATAGATTCAATTCGCGTTATAAGAGTAAAATAAAAATTCCGCGGGTCCTTTCCGCTCTAATCAGATAAAGGGGGGTAAGGACCCGCTAAGCTCCTACTTTTTCATGTTTACAATCTGGTCCCTCCGATTACTATAGAGATGAACCCAATCCAGAATATGAACCATAAAAGAAAACACCTACTAAACCAATCACAGCAATACCAGCTACAGTACCTATCAGCCAAAGAGGAATTCTTCCAGTAGTATCGGCCATTTCCCCTACTTTCCTCCACATTTTATCAATTGGTCATGCTAGAGACAAAAACAGTCATGGGTAGTTATAAGGATGGTATCCTTCCAAATGGGATAAGAGAATTCTTATTAGTCTCTTTCTTTCTCTCAATTGAAGAAGTAATTGGAAAATAAAACAGCAAGTACAAAAATGAGTAATAAACCCCAGTATAGACTGGTACGATTCAATTCAACATTTTGTTCATTCGGGTTTGATTGTGTCATAGTTCTATAGTTGGAATTTGTTTTATCGTTGGATGAACTGCATTGCTGATATTGATCCCAAGAAAAAAACAGTAGGTACAGCTAGTCCGTGAATAGCCAGCCATCGCACTGTAAAAATAGGATAGGTTCGATCTATGGTCATTGAGGGCCTCCTAAAAGGATCTACTAAATTCATCGAGTTGTTCTAAAGAATCAAAACGGTCGGTTATTAACGGAATTCCTTGTCGGCTTTCCGTGAAATACTCGTTTGGCCTAGGACTTCCAAACACGTCATAAGCTAAACCCGTACTGACAAATAACCAACCCGCAATGAATAGGGAAGGTATAGTAATGCTATGAATAACCCAGTATCGAATACTGGTAATAATATCAGCAAAAGAACGTTCTCCCGTGCTTCCAGACATGCTGAACTCCCAAAATTTTTGTACATTCAAAAAAGGAATTGATTCCGTAAAAGATGGGATCGACCAGTAAATAGAAAATTACTGATATTTCATCCTTGTGAGATTGTCAATTTTGTACCAAAGGTGTATTTTGAGTATACCGAATTAGTATAGCTATCCTTCCTATGGCACAGCAATCTGGTTTTGCCTGGTTCCGAAACATAATTACTTTTTTATTTTTTTTTTGTCTATAGGTAAGCTATATGTTATTCAAGGCATCAATAGAAAACCCCATTTTTGTAGGTTCTACTTACTTTTCATTGGCTTCGGAATAATAGAGTAATTCGGAATAGCAGCCAAAATCTTGGGAAAATCTAAGTTAATGATCAATAGGTTTGGATAAATAATTTAGGAAGGATATTCTCATACTGACACAATACAAGGACAAGTATATGTGAAATCTATCCTTTCATAATTCGTAATTCATCCTTGTATTGTTTGTTGGATTAGGTCTAACTTTCTTGACCAAACTGCGAGCGCGGAACTTTACGAGATGAAATAGGGAAAGACAGAAGATAGAATAGAACTTAAAAGGATAATTGAAGTGACTCGTCTTCGAATCTACTTTGGTTGGAGTTCGAAAAAGGAATAAAAATAAAGTAAATTCAAGGAAGAGCTTTCTTTTTTTTTTTTTTTTAACAGCCCCTTGGCAGGTCGTGGAATGCTTTTGTTCTCCTCTTATTCCATATGGAATACAATCAGTTAAAATAAGAAGGAATAGGGGAATATTCGATCGTTCACTCCAAAAAGAGGGTCCTATTGAAAAAGAAATTATCCAAAATAGAAAGAAGTTTTTTTTTTCAAATTCAATTGTTTATTTATCTCTTATTCAAAAATTTCCCTGAAAATTGAATTTCTTTTTTTCATTCAATGGGGTTAGATGATCTAGTTCTTAATATTATTACTTTACTCAATTGACAAATTCCACAACAAATCTCTTGATTCGGAATTAGGGACTCATGTATCATCTGATGAATCCACTTTCTTTTACACTTCTGTATCTTACTCTATCTTGTTTTTTAGTATTATCTAAAATAACTGATGAATTATGAATTTTCCATAACTTAGGTAAATGCTTTACCAACATATGTAGTGTAGTAAAAAAAAATAAATGGAATTTAACTCTTTCATGCTTACTTTAACTAGTTATTTTGGTTTTCTACTGGCTGCTTTAACTATAACCCCAGCTCTATTTATTGGCTTGAACAAGATACGCCTTATTTGAATTGACTGAATAATTATAATTCAGAAAAGAAAAATCTTTCTTTGGGATTCCTGGCATTCTACGACTCTTTTCCAGACTAATTAGGAATTCTTTTCTTGGTCATTGAGATTCGTGGATAATTTAGAGTACTATTTAGGGATAGATCGTACCTCTTTTTTTATCCCCTCGAACAAATCGAAATGATTGAAGTTTTTCTATTTGGAATCGTCTTAGGCCTAATTCCTATTACTTTAGCGGGATTATTCGTGACTGCGTATTTGCAATACAGGCGTGGGGATCAGTTGGATCTTTGATTGAGTCATTTTTTTTTTTTGATTGACCTCCTCCAGACCAGAGAGGAGGTCAAATTGAAATTGGAGTTACAATTCAATTTTGTTAAGTTATTTTACTCTGCTTCGACATAAAATAGATGGAATCACGCTCTGTAGGATTTGAACCTACGACATCGGGTTTTGGAGACCCGCGTTCTACCGAACTGAACTAAGAGCGCTTTCATTCATTCAAAAAGAAAATCTTTTTCTATTCCTAATGTATCTCACGTACGTATAGTCTCCACAAATTCAAGTTATACCCACTTTACTTTAATTGATCTCGTCGCTACTGCCTATAAAGAAGAAAGAAGTAATAGGTAGGGATGACAGGATTTGAACCTGTGACATTTTGTACCCAAAACAAACGCGCTACCAAGCTGCGCTACATCCCTTTTCCAAATTAAATTGTTGTACAATGCCATTGTACACAATTCCTGTCTTCTTTTCCACATCATAATTTTCTTCTTCTTTCTTTCTCTATCTATATATAGAACCCTCGTGTCATTTCTTCTTTTTGGTCTCATATAATTAAGGAATTATATACATATAAAATCCAATATAATTTCGCCTATAAAAGAAGGATTACTTTTCCTTGGTAATATATAGGAAGAAGGGGTCATCTTTTTCTTTTTTAGGGATAGGAAAATTTCGTCGATATGGTTCATTTTATATATAGCATAACAATCTTGGGCAAGAGTTTATGATCATATATGTATTCCAACAAGGAAGGAGGATTTTCAATGCGGGATATAAAAACATATCTCTCTGTAGCACCCGTGCTAAGTACTCTATGGTTTGGTGCTTTAGCAGGTTTATTGATAGAAATTAATCGTTTATTCCCAGATGCTTTGTCATTCCCTTTTTTTTAATTCTAGTTATTGCTATGGGAGGGATAGATTTCTTCGTGATATGACAAAATTTGATCCTTTTCAATCTTTTTTTAGTATCGGAAGGAAAAAGAAAGAAAAGATGGATTGGGTTGAACCTCAGAGTCATTAAAAATTTGGTAAACCCCATTTTTGAAAATAGAAATTCAATTTAAAGGGGTACCCAAGCTAAATAAGGCCTCAGAAATCAGAGCATAGAAAAGGCGGGGCTGGCTAATTAAATGAAAGGATTTCGAACCAAAATCTTTGCTAATTCGACAAGGATTGTATTCTTTAATTATTTCTCTATTTTTTATTACTTAATTAAAGAATAAAAAAAAATTATTCTAATGAATTTTATTCTTCTTCTTCGGATTCAAAATAGAAGAATAAAAGAATAAGTAGAAGAATTAAGTTAAGTCAATCCAAAAAGAAAAGGAGGTTCATGGCCAAGGGAAAAGATGTTAGAATCAGAGTTATTTTGGAATGCATCAGTTGTGTTCGAAAAGGTGCCAATGAGGAATCGACGGGGATTTCTAGATATAGTACTCAAAAGAATCGCCACAATACACCCGGACAATTAGAATTCAAAAAATTTTGTCGTTATTGTCGCAAGCATACGACTCATCACGAAATAAAGAAATAGGAACATCGTGTGTTTGATCTTTCCAAACAACAGAAAGAGTAAGAACTTCATATTTAATATATAAAGAAAACATAGTATAGAATACAAAATACAAATCAACTCATCTGATTTCCGGTAGATATTATTTCATATGTATAGAGGGTATTCATATACTATAATATGAATCAAATAAGATATGGATCAAAGAAAAACTACTTCTTCTGGATCCTAAATTAATAAAATAAAGAAGTGAATTTTCAAATTTTCAAATTTTAAATAAGGAATAAATCATGTATACATCTAAACAACCTTTTCTTAAATCTAAGCAACCCTTTAGTAAATCCAAGCAAACTTTTAATAAATCCAAGCAACCCTTTCGTAAATCCAAGCAAACTTTTCGTAAATTCAAGCAACCTTTTCGTAAATCTAAACAACCTTTTCGTAGGCGTCCCCGGATTGGCCCGGGAGATCGAATTGATTATAGAAACATGAGTTTAATTAATAGATTTATTAGTGAACAAGGAAAAATATTATCGAGACGAATAAATAGATTAACCTTGAAACAACAACGATTAATTACTCTTGCTATAAAACAGGCTCGTATTTTATCTTTCTTACCGTTTCGTAACTATGAGAACGAAAAGCAATTTCAAGCCCAGTCAATTTCAATAATTACAGGTTCTAGACCCAGAAAAAATAGACATATTCCTCAATTAACGCAAAAGTACAATTCCAATCGAAACTTAAGAAACAACAACCAAAATTTAAGAAACAACAACCGGAACTTAAGTTCCGATTGTTGATGTTTTATTCGAATTCGAAAGGGCCAGACCTATATATATTATAAAGAAAGTAATCCAGCTCGTTGATTCCTACCACTTAATCTTAATTTATTGTATCTTCCCGGAGTTCCCTCTCCGGGAATTCATCTTTTATTATTCCAGTATATTACTTTATTTATACCTTTAATTGATGATCTTTATTTTATTGGAAATCGTGTAAAGATTATTTGGATTTGATACAGCTACTTGTGCAAGCATTTTACGATTAAGAATCAATTTCTTCTTGTACAGGTTGTGTATTAATTTACTATAACTATCGAATACTTTATATACCCGCGTTGCTGCGTTTATCCGAGTGATCCACAAACGACGAAAATCCCTCTTTTGCCTACCTCTATCTCGATGAGAGGAAACAAAAGCTCTTTTTACCTGTTGGGTAATCATTCGATTAAGTCTTAAATGAGCCCCTCTAAAGTTTGAGGCAAATGAACGCATTTTTGTTCGTCGTCTCCGGGCTATATATCCTCGCGGAACTCTGGTCATTGAATCAAATTAACCTTAATGAATAACTAATGATTTCTCTTCTTTTAGCCACCCTTTTTCTCATTAATAACAAAACTAATTATTCCGATATATAAAATATTAATTCCAATGGCTTTTGCTATAGTAACCTTCCCAACCACGATTTTTTATTCCACTCCGTTCAGTTATTTCTATACGAAATAACAAATTCATTCTAATAATACTAAAAAAAATAGTGGGTTCCATCGTTTCTATGGTTCCCTTTTAAACGGTGAGGCCCTCTCTATACACCGGAGCCCTTTCTTTCATCAAAAGGTATTGCGAACTTGTATAGTCCACATTCTTTGGCTCTACCTATCCATTATAGAGTAAATAGCTCTTTTCACAATAAGAGTTATCCATACAGTGACGGTATTTAATTATGAAAGTTGGCTAAGTAGCTGACCCTGTTAGTCCGTTCTTTTAAGATAAAGGAGCATAAGCCTTTTTCTTTTTATTACTATTTCCTCCGCTTAATGGATAACCATTTGCTACCAATGGGAGAATTGCTTCTTATTTCCAATTTAGATAATTGGATTTGCACCAAAGGAAACCATAAATTCCATATACCATAGAAATCTAGGATAGAGAAGCTATATCCTATTCATTGGTACTAATCATGGATACTTCAATTTTTTTTATATTTGTTTGAAGTCATGATCTGAACGAGTCGCACATACACCCTAGCACATGTTCCTCGACGCTGAGGGCATCCTTTAAGCGCGGCCGTTTTTCGAGCATTTCGTATTGGCTGTCTTGCGTTTCTAATAAGTTGTTTAACCGTCGGCATGTTGTATGTATATAGAAAAAAATGGATTGGTTTAGATCCATCTTAACCTGATGATTGCTCATCATGAAGTCTTTCTATTTTCTATTAAATCGAGGAAAACACGAATTTAGCTGTGAAATAACTTTACAAGAAATCCGGACACTACCAATCCTTAAACATTTCTGGAAACCACACTGGATCAGTATCGCAGTGCTTGTCAATCATTTCATCCCCTACAATATCGACAAGTCCATAAGCTTTGGCTTCGTCTGCTGACATAAAAACATCCCTTTCCATGTCTTCGGATACAACCCAAAAAGGCTTGCCTGTTCTTACTGCATAAACCCTTGTGATCATTTCGCGAACTTTGTGTAACTCTTCTACTTCTAGTAAAAATTCTGGTGTCCTTGCCCGATAATAAGCACTAGCAGGTTGGTGAAGCATAATCCTCGCGTGAGGGAATGCTATACGCTTGGTGGGTTCTCCTCCAAGCAGAATGAAGGACGCCATGGAGGCGGCTATTCCGAGGCATATTGTATATATATCTGGTGTCACCGTTTGCATCGTATCAAAAATAGCCATTCCTGAGATTAGCCACCCGCCTGGGGAGTTTATAAACAAAAAAATATCACTAATTCCATCTTCTATACTCAGATATACCATGAGACCTGTAATATGATTCGTGATCTCGCAACGAATCTCTTGACCTAAAAAAAGTGTCCTTTCTCGATACATAACATTGTATAAGTCAACCCAAGTCGCTTCTTCATCTCCAGGAATCCGGTAAGGTACTTTTGGAACACCAATGGGCATATTAGATTAATATTATTAAATTTAAGTAAGAAAACCACACTTTAATATGGAAACGTAAGAATGGAACAGAAAGAAAGAATCCGCAGTTTATTGTCTTAATTTTTATTCTTATTCTATATGAATATTATAGATTCTATTAATACGTAGATTGAAAGGTTATACATATAAGGAATGTAAGACAGATTGAATAAAGAAAAGGGAATGGGTGATTTGAATGCTAAACAAAGAGGGGTAGCGATCTATTCTTCGTTTTTTCCAAATTGGCCAAGTTACCCATTGCATATTGGCACTTATCGAGTATAGAATAGATCTGCTTCTCTTTCTTCTTATGAACAGAATTGGCTTCTTATTTTTAATGGAATGAAATAAATATTCGCGCTTTCTGACACAGAATCCCCTAGAAGGGTTAGGTACATAGGATATGGATAGTCTTTTTCAATGCGATAAAATAAAGCGACATCGTGTCTATTTTTCTTTGCTAAAGGGGTATTTCCATGGGTTTGCCTTGGTATCGTGTTCATACTGTCGTATTGAATGATCCGGGTCGATTGCTTGCGGTGCATATAATGCACACAGCTCTAGTTTCTGGTTGGGCTGGCTCAATGGCTTTATACGAATTAGCAGTTTTTGATCCCTCTGATCCTGTTCTGGATCCAATGTGGAGACAAGGTATGTTCGTAATTCCCTTCATGACTCGTTTAGGAATAACGGATTCGTGGGTGTGGTTGGAGTATTTCAGGAGGAACTGTAACAAATCCGGGTATTTGGAGTTATGAAGGTGTGGCAGGTACGCATATTGTGTTTTCTGGCTTGTGTTTCTTGGCAGCGATCTGGCATTGGGTATATTGGGACCTAGAAATATTCTCTGATGAGCGGACGGGAAAACCCTCTTTGGATTTGCCCAAGATCTTTGGAATTCATTTATTTCTTGCAGGGGTGGCTTGCTTTGGCTTTGGGGCATTTCATGTAACGGGTTTGTATGGTCCTGGGATATGGGTATCCGATCCTTATGGACTAACTGGAAAAGTACAAGCTGTAAATCCAGCGTGGGGTGCAGAAGGTTTTGATCCTTTTGTTCCGGGGGGAATAGCTTCTCATCATATTGCTGCGGGTACATTGGGTATATTAGCGGGCTTATTCCATCTTAGTGTCCGTCCGCCTCAACGTCTATATAAAGGATTACGTATGGGCAATATTGAAACTGTACTTTCCAGTAGTATCGCTGCTGTTTTTTTTGCAGCTTTCGTAGTTGCTGGAACTATGTGGTATGGGTCAGCAACGACCCCAATCGAATTATTTGGGCCTACTCGTTATCAGTGGGATCAGGGATACTTTCAGCAAGAAATATATCGAAGAGTTAGCAATGGTTTAGCCGAAAATCTTAGTTTATCAGAAGCTTGGTCTAAAATTCCCGAAAAATTAGCCTTTTATGATTATATTGGTAATAATCCGGCAAAAGGGGGATTATTCAGAGCAGGCTCAATGGACAATGGGGATGGAATAGCTGTTGGATGGTTAGGACATCCCGTCTTTAGAGATAAAGAAGGACGTGAGCTTTTTGTACGCCGTATGCCTACTTTTTTTGAAACATTTCCGGTTGTTTTGGTAGATGAGGAGGGAATTGTTAGAGCAGACGTTCCTTTTAGAAGAGCAGAATCCAAATATAGTGTTGAACAAGTAGGTGTAACGGTGGAGTTCTATGGTGGCGAACTTAATGGAGTAAGTTATTCTGATCCTGCTACTGTAAAAAAATATGCGAGGCGTTCTCAATTAGGGGAAATTTTTGAATTAGACCGGGCTACTTTGAAATCTGATGGTGTTTTTCGCAGCAGTCCAAGGGGTTGGTTCACTTTTGGTCATGCTACCTTTGCTTTGCTCTTCTTTTTCGGACACATTTGGCATGGCGCTAGAACATTGTTCCGAGATGTTTTTGCTGGTATTGATCCAGATTTGGATGCTCAAGTGGAATTTGGAACATTCCAAAAAGTGGGAGATCCAACTACAAGGAAACAGGCAGTTTGATACACATTGTTATAGTATCTTTCACCTCTCTTTTTTGATTTGACATGGGAAACATCTCCCATCCTTTCTTTGACTCTTTTTCTTTCTTTATATGGGAAATTATCCCAAATGACAAATGAATAGGTGTGGAAGTTATAATTGTAAATAAACCAGGATCGAATCTATGGAAGCATTGGTTTATACGTTCCTTTTAGTTTCGACTTTAGGGATAATTTTTTTCGCTATCTTCTTCCGAGAACCACCTAAGGTTCCACCAACTCCAACTAAAAGAATAAAATAATTTCATTTAAGTAAGAAGTCCCCCTATCTGGGAGACTTCTTACTTAAATTAGTCTCCGTGTTCTTCGAATGGATCTCTTAATTGTTGAGAGGGTTGCCCAAACGCGGTATATAAGGCATACCCAGTAAAGCTTACAAGTAAACCAGATATGGAGATGGCGACTAAAGTTGCTGTTTCCATTTTTATAGAATTTCAAGATTACAATGGATCTACGAAAAGATCGTGTATTTACAACTACAACGGAATAGTATACAAAGTCAACACCAATGATTAAATAGAATTTATGGCTACACAAACCGTTGAAGATAGTTCTAAACCTAGGCCAAAACGAACTGGTGCAGGTAGTTTACTGAAACCCTTGAATTCGGAATATGGGAAAGTCGCCCCGGGTTGGGGGACTACTCCTTTTATGGGGATCGCAATGGCTTTATTCGCTATATTCCTATCTATCATTTTAGAAATTTATAATTCTTCCGTTTTACTGGACGGAATTTTAACCAATTAGGTTTCTACTAACTAAAACTAGGAAGTCAGAGTTTTTCCATCCAAAAAAGCCTTTCTAGTTTAAGATCTACATTTCTAGATATTATGGTAGTTCGACCGCGGAATTTTTTTGTTTCGGTATCTCTGGAATATGAGTGTGTGACTTGTTAGAATTGATCCTATTGATAATACATAGAAAGGGCCTGTTATCTCTATCAAGATGATTCTAATTCGTCAGATATTATTTATTCTAGTATCTGGAACACGAAATAGATAGAGTGGATCAAAAAAAAATGGAACTATGATTCATACTCACTATTAAGACCTCGCAACCAGACTGAAAAATTCAAGTAGTTCTTAAATAAAAATAAAAAAGAAATTTTCTTCCTTCCAATTTTGTTTGCCCAAAAGACAACTTTTTTTCTCTCGATTTTGTCGAGTCATTACACTGATTCAATAAATGATTATCAAGCGGTTCTTATTCGAAGAACCCTTGCCTTTTGTTTAGCTTGAGACTAAATCATCGTGGCTCTAGTATGAATCTAAGGTTTTAATTGAACTGATTCATAGGATCTCAACAAGATAATTTCTATATTACGCATAAAAAAACAAATCCTTTATAGGGAAGAGAAAAGTCAAGAAGCCTCTAATGACCAACATAAGGGAAAGGAAGAAAGAAAGACGCGCCAACTTGAGATTTTTTGGCATTATCATCACAAAGAAGATATTCCGGATTTTTCTTATTTGATATCTTCAAGGCAAATCGACCCAATTCAGTGGCTGATGAAGTTTTGAACCTTTTTTCTAATATTCGTTGAAAATTTTTGTGTTTCTGCTTGAGCCGTACGAGATGAAATTTTCATATACGGCTCTTAGAGGGGGACTCGGGTTAGTTACCTATCTCAATAAAGTATATGATTGGTTTGAGGAACGTCTTGAGATTCAGGCAATTGCAGATGATATAACTAGTAAATATGTTCCTCCCCATGTCAACATATTTTATTGTTTAGGGGGAATTACACTTACTTGTTTTCTAGTACAAGTCGCTACCGGTTTTGCTATGACTTTTTACTACCGACCAACCGTTACAGAGGCTTTTTCCTCGGTTCAATACATAATGACCGAGGCCAACTTTGGTTGGTTAATCCGATCAGTTCATCGATGGTCAGCAAGTATGATGGTTTTAATGATGATCCTGCATGTATTTCGTGTGTATCTCACAGGGGGATTTAAAAAACCCCGCGAATTAACTTGGGTCACAGGTGTGGTTTTGGCTGTTTTGACTGCATCATTTGGTGTAACTGGTTATTCTTTGCCTTGGGATCAAATTGGCTATTGGGCAGTCAAAATTGTGACAGGTGTACCTGACGCCATTCCGGTAATAGGATCGCCTTTAGTGGAGTTATTACGCGGAAGTGCTAGTGTGGGCCAATCCACTTTGACTCGTTTTTATAGTTTACATACCTTTGTACTGCCTCTGCTTACTGCCGTATTTATGTTAATGCACTTTCCAATGATACGTAAGCAAGGTATTTCGGGTCCTTTATAGGGAAGGCATATCATAGAGAATTATAATTATCATATATCATATCGGGTAGGTTTTGGTATTTCATTGCTACAAGCATGGGTTATTGTAAAATAACACATGTCATTTGGATACTTCTCTTCAACTCCAAAGTATTTTTATACAATACAAATAGTTGAAGTTAATTTTACGAAAGAAAAAAGGCGGATTATGGGAGTGTGTGACTTGAATTATTGATTTGGCCATGCAGATAAAGAATTGGATCTGCCACATTAGAATTCACAACCAAAGGTGTCTCCGCATCCAATCAACATGTAAGTCCCCTACCTAGGAAGGATAGGCTGGTTCACTTGAGGAGAATATCTTCTATGATCATACCGCAACCATGTCATCCATGAACAGGCTCCGTAAGATCCCATAGAGTAGAAATGGAATAAGTCATGTGACATGATCCAGTTCTCTATTTATTACACTTACCTTTTTATTATAGTATGGAAATGCATTCATTTTCTTTGCATCGATTGTGATCCGCAATACTATCGGAGTAAAAGAAGGGATCTAAGGAAGAATGTAGGCTAAACTTTTTGATTTTTTATTAGTAACAAGTAAATATTTTGTTTGGAGGTAAGAAACTTGCGATATTGAGGGGATAAATACCAACTAATCAAGAGACATGAGACAATCCACAAAGCAATTGATCATGATCAAATTTGTAAGCCCACTTGGATATTGAGCATTTACCCATAAGAATAGGATTATTTTCAATGAGTAGTTGTAGGTGCAACTTCGGAAAAGAGAATCTGATAAAGCTTTTCTTGCCTAGAGTCATTGAGTCATTATAAACCTTAATTCTATTAAGGATCTTCCGCGGTCTTATTTCTTTCACTCTTGCTCGAGCCGGATGATGATAAATTCTCATGTCCGGTTCCTTTGGGGGATGGATCCTAAAGAGTTCACCTATCCCAATAACAAAGAAACCAGACTTAAATGATCCTGTATTAAGAGCTAAATTAGCTAAAGGGATGGGACATAATTATTACGGGGAACCCGCATGGCCCAACGATCTTTTATATATTTTTCCAGTAGTAATTCTAGGTACTATTGCATGTAATGTAGGTTTAGCGGTTCTCGAGCCATCAATGATTGGTGAACCGGCAGATCCGTTTGCAACTCCTCTGGAAATATTACCCGAGTGGTACTTCTTTCCCGTGTTTCAAATACTCCGTACGGTACCCAATAAGTTATTGGGCGTTCTTTTAATGGTTTCTGTGCCAACAGGCTTATTGACAGTACCTTTTCTAGAGAATGTCAATAAATTCCAAAATCCATTTCGCCGCCCAGTAGCTACGACCGTTTTTTTAATCGGTACTGTAGTAGCTCTTTGGTTAGGTATTGGAGCAACATTACCCATTGATAAATCATTAACTTTAGGTCTTTTTTAGATATTTTTTGATTCATTCAACCGTGAAGTACCATAGGTATCTAGGAAATAGTTACTTCCAAGTGAATCTTCCCTAGATACCTAAAATCCATTTTATTATGATCCATTTCGCGAAAATATAGATTGTACCAAAGATGCTAAATTGTTTTCTTTTTATTCTAACTCGAAAAAGAAGAAGAAAAAAAATTGCAATGGATTTAAAACGAGAGTTTATTCTTAAGTAAATCAATTGGGAGATGCTTCTCTAGAGTGTCCCATATATGTTTTCTATCTTCCATACGAAAACTGTCAATTCTCAGAAGATCTTCTTCAGTCTTACTCAAAAGGTCCAATAGTGTATGTATATTGGCCCTTTTTAGACAATTATACGTTCTAGAAGTCAATTCTAATTGATCAATAAAAATACAATTCAATGGAATTCCTTTTTTGTTTTTCTTTAGATTAGTTAATCTTTTTTGAAAAGTAAAAAGGGGTGGAGTAAACCTGTTTTTATTTTCTTCGAAACTAGCGCCCTCTTCCTCCGCGTGTAGAAAAGGAAGAAATAAATCAATCAAATTACGAGAAGCCTCATAAAGTGCTTCCTTAGGGGTTAAACTTCCATTAGTCCATATTTCTAGAAAAAGTATCTCGTGTTTTTCATTTCCATTCCCACAAGAAAAAATACTATAATTCACATTTCGAACAGGCATGGATACAGCATCTATAGGATAACTTCCATCTTGATAGTTCTTTCTGAGTTCTGTCTGATATCCACGATCTCTCTTGATCTGTAAATCAATACAGAAATCAATGGGCTCTGTCAAGTTAGCTATAGGTTGTGCCGTATCAACGATTTCTACGGAAGGCGGTAAGATGATATCTTGAGCAGTTATGTATCTAGGACCTTTGACGCAAATGGATGCGTCTCTAACTCCATAGAGATTACTTCTCAATACAATTTCTTTCAAATTTAGTAAAATTTCTTGTACGGATTCTTCAATACCTGCTATTGTAGAATACTCGTGCGGCACGCTCCCAAATTTTGCACGTGTGATACATGTTCCTTCTATTTCTCCAAGTAAAGCTCTTCGCAAGGCAATACCGACGGTGTCCGCTTGACCTTTTCTAAGCGGGGACAGAATGAAACGACCATAATAAAGGCGCTTACTATCTACTCTTGATTCAACACACTTCCACTGTAGTGTTTGAGTGGATCCTGCTACCTCCTCTCGAACCATAATAGACTAGTATTATTATTTTATCATTGAATCGTTTATTTCTCTTGAAATGAAAGTTGAAAGCGGGTTAATTCTTTTACAGACGTCTTTTTTTAGGCGGTCGACATCCATTATGCGGCATAGGTGTTACATCGCGTATACAACTTAATCGCACACCACTTTTAGCAATGGCTCGTAATGCGGCATCTCTTCCACTACCAGCGCCCTTTACCATAACTTCTGCTCGTTGCAAACCTACTGTACGAATAGCATCTACTGCTGTTCTTTGACCAGCATAGGGTGATGCTTTTCTTGAGCTTTTGAATCCACAAGTACCGGCCGAGGACCAAAAAACCACCCGACCTTGTGGGTCTGTAACAGTTATAATGGTATTGTTGAAACTAGCTTGAACATGAATAACCCCTTTTGTTATTCTACGTGCACTCTTCCGTAAACTAAAACGTGCATTCCTACGTAAACCAATACGCACTTTCTTACGTGAACCAATTTTTGGTATAGCTTTTGCCATATTTTATTATCTCATAAATATGAGTTAGAAATAAAAAAAAGAAAAAAAGATACAAAGATATCCGTTTCAGGGTAAAATAAACCCTTTACTTTAATTATTTTAAATGAAATTATTTTATTTGGAATTGGAACATTTCCGCGGGTACTTTTTTTTACTTTTTAGAAAGTAAAGTTCTTTTTCGAAAGATTACCCCTGTCTTTGTTTATGCTTCGGATTAGAGCAAATGACTCTAATTCGTCCACGCCTACGAATCAGTCGACATTTTGTACAAATTTTACGAACGGAAGCTCTTATTTTCATATTTCCGTATCCTTTTTTAAACTATGAATCTAATCTTTTGGAAAAAATAAGTCTCTTCGCTTGAATTTTAGAACTTAGAATTTATTACCCTAGAAAAAAAAAGAAAAACCTAATCCTTTGAATCTTTGGTATCCTTCAAATCTTCGCTATCCTTCAAATCTTCGCTATCCTTCGAGTCTTCGATACGCTTCGAATCCTTATGGGGAAGTCTATAAATTATACGTCCCTTGCTTGAATCATAACGACTTACTTCAATTTTGACCCTATCCCCCATCAGTATTCGTATAGAACTAGACCGTATCTTTCCTGAAATATAGCCTAGGATGATGGTGTCATTCTCTAGCCGAACGCGGAACATTCCATTGGGTAGGGCTTCCGTAACTAAACCTTCGAAAGTTACTTTTGCTTCTCTCGGGTTTTTTTTTTCTCTCCTATTTTTTTTTTCTGTCATATTTTTTTTCTCCTATTTTTCTATTTTTATTTTAAAAATAGGAAGGGCGAGATAGAATTCGAGCACTATAGGCGGGGCGATTACCATATATAACATAAGACTTCTCCCCCAATTCTGTTTAGTCGAGCTTCTCGATCTGTCATTATTCCTCGAGAAGTAGAAAGAATAGCAATTCCCATTCCACCCAAAACTTTAGGAATTCCTTGATAGTTGGTATAAATTCGTAAGCCGGGTCGGCTGATACGCTTTAAAAAGGTTCTTGTTCTATATATTCCTTTTATAGTCTTTCTCTTTTGATGTCGCAAAGTTGAAACCAAGAAATATCTGTTACGTTCCTGATGTTTCCGAACACTTTCAATAAAACCCTCTCGTAGAAGTATTTTAACAATGTTTTCGGTAATATTTGTAGATACTACTCGAACTGTTCCTTTTTTATTCATGTCCGCATTTCTTATAGAGGTTAGTAAATCAGCAATAGTGTCCTTGCCCATAAGACTCTAATTCTAGGTTCCTCCTAATTTTTCTATAATCAACATGTTTTCTTTTTTTTTTTTTCATTTTGGATTTTAAAACATATACGTAAAACACAATCTACTAAATTAATTCTTTGGTCTCAATTTCGCCTACTAGTATTTATAATACTTCAGGAGCTAATGAAACTATTTTGGTAAAATTCAATTCTCTCAATTCCTCGGCAATCGCGCCAAAAACTCGAGTTCCTTTTGGATTGCCTTTTTGATCAATTATAACCGCAGCATTGTCATCATAGCGGATTATTATACCGTCTTCGCATTTGAACTCTTTACATGTACGTACAATTACAGCTCGAATTACTTCGGATCTTTCTAGAGGCATTTGGGGCAATGCGTCTTTGATTACAGCAACAATAACATCACCAATACGAGCATATCGCTGATTACCAGCAGCTCCTATGACTCGAATACACATCAATTTTCGAGCTCCACTATTATCTGCTACATTTAAAAGGGTCTGAGGTTGAATCATATTATTTTGATTTCAATTTGTTATTTCAATGCAAAAGGATGAAAGAAATATTGTCTTTCCAGAAAGAAAAACCGAGCATTTTTTTTTATCTTCCATACCCCTTTTAGGGTTCTATATCTCTAATCGAATAAATTGACTTCGTATGGGCATTTTACTGGCAGCTATGGAGATAGCTGCTCTAGCTACAGTTTCAGATACTCCCCCCATTTCATAAAGTATACGACCAGGTTTAACAACGGATACCCAATATTCGGGGGACCCCTTTCCCGAGCCCATACGTGTTTCCGTGGGTCTTAGTGTAACCGGTTTGTCGGGAAATATACGTACCCATATTTTTCCACCACGACGTGCATATCGTGTTATTGCTCTTCGTCCTGCTTCTATCTGTCTCGCCGTGATCCAAGCGGGTTCAAGTGCTTGAAGAGCATATCTACCAAAACAAATACGATTGCCTCGGCAGGATTTTCCTTTCATTCTTCCTCTATGTTGTTTGCGAAATCTGGTTCTTTTGGGGTTATAGTCGATGGTTCTCTTTCTTAGTTCCATCTCTACTGCAAAACTGGACATGAGAGTTTCTTCTCATCCAGCTCCTCGCGAATGGAATCAGAAAGCATGTAAATTTCTCTAATTCATAATATTCCAAAATATTACGGTACGGATAGATACACATTAATAGATAATAGAAAAAGTTCGGTTTTTTTTATATTGAATTTGTTAAAACAGAAAAATATAATATATAGTCAAAAAAGAAGATCTAGAATATATCCAGATGTGTGTGTATATTTATCTAAATTCTATATTTATAGATAATGTAATCCTTCTTAAAAAAATCCTTATTTTTACTCTTATTGAATCGCGGTAAAGTATTCTAATTCAATAAGAATTTCGCGGGCGAATATTTACTCTTTCCTGTCTTATTTGTTAATTTATAAACTTACCAAATAAGACAATTTTTTTGGTTTGTTCCGCCATCCCACCCAATGAAGTGTTAGGATTCTTTTCAATAAAATCCTATGGAATCATAGGTTCTGTCGTTCCCACTGCTTCTCCTTGAATGGTTAGGTCTGAATCCCGCAACGGAGCTTCCAAAAAATTTCTTTCCGAGTTAATTTTCTCAGTTTTATTAACCCGGGCGGCTCTTTATTATTGCTTTAAATTTGTAGTTCTTGTTTCAAGTTACAATTTTTAATTCTCTATTATTTTTATTATATTGATGCTTTATCACATTGCCTTTTATGATGTAATTCATAGACCATACATAGTGGAATCCTATATCTTATTTATTTCCTCTTCCTTCTTTCTATCATCCCTCCCTTTATCCACATCCCTTTAGTTTTGCTTCACAACCTAGAATCCCTTTTCTTTTTTAGAGAAAAAATTGCAGTTGCTACAACTATATGACACATCTACTCATTTATGTTATGATAGAGGTATTTATTCATATAGTGACTGTTTCTTAGTTAGGATCTCGACAATACGAAGCAATAGGTTGGTTATTAGTTAATTTTCTATAATTACTAAGTTTTTTTCTTAAAAAAAAGAAAAAAATAACGAGTCACACACTAAGCATAGCAATTATATTAAATGATTTATCAATTTTCATTAAATCTTATAGAAAGAGGTATAATTTCTTCTTTTGCAGGGATTTCAGGAAAAAAGTCTCTTGTCATTTTTTATTCTATCAATGGACAGAATCCGAAGACAAGATTACTTATTCTTCGTCTACGAATATCCAAATTTTTACACCTAATACTCCATAGATAGTCCGAATTGGATAGCAGCAATAATCAATTTTAGCGCGAATTGTTTGGAGGGGAAGTCTACCCTTTTTAATAGATTCGGCGCGTGCAATTTCTTTTCCTCCGAGACGACCCGCAATTTTTACTTTTACTCCCCTTATATCTGCTTTTTTAGTTAATTCAATGGCTTTTTTCATTGCCTTTCGGAATGAAACTCTATTTTTTAATTGGAAAGCTATATATTCTGCAAGAATGTTAGGCTGTCTATAAGGTTCTTTAACTTTTTCGATAGAAATATTAAATCTCTGGTTTACAGAGTTAATTTCCTTTTGTAGATCTTTCTCTAATTCTTCGATTGCTCCTTTTTTCTTTAATAAATTTGGGAATCCAATATGGATTATGACGTGGATCGTATCGATTTCTTTTTGGATTTCTATATGTGTAATTACTTCGGAACTTGAACCTGAGTCCATTTTTCTATTATGTGTAATTACTTCGGAACTTGAGTCTGATTCTATTTTTCTATTCGAGCCCTTTTTCCTATTCTTTTGTATATAGTTCTTGATACAATCCCTTATTTTTTTATCTTCCTGTAGACCTTCAGAATAATTTTTTGGTTGTGCGAACCAAAAGGAATGGTGTTTTTGGGTTGTACCAAGTCTGAAACCGAGTGGATTTATTTTTTGTCCCATATTTTTCTATTCTATATTTTTTTTACTGGGAATCGAAATCTTAGATGGATCTAAAGGTTATTTAGATTTCTTTACTATATTTAGTACAATTGTTATATGACACATGCTTTTTTTTATGGGGAAACTACGTCCTCGAGCTCGAGGTCTGAATTTCTTCATAATAGTACTCCTACTGACTTCGGCTTTAGTAATAAATAAATTCGCTTTGTCGAAATCCCTATAATGAGTAGCATTTGCGGCTGCCGAATAAACCAACTTTAAGATGGGATAAGATGCTCGATAGGGCATGAGGTTCAGTATCATAACAGTTTCCTCGTAGTAACGCCAGCGAATCTCGTCAAGAACTCTTTGTGCTTTGAAAACAGACATAGGGATACGTTTTTGTGCTTTGAAAACTCTCTCGAACTTAAGTAGACGATCGGTTGGAACTTTCCTTGCGAGTTTCCTTAGCCCACTTTTCTTCTTCTTTATCCTAGGGATATACTTTACTAGTTTGAAACTTGTCATAAATAAGGTTATTCCCCGCCTACCTTTACTTTATTTTGAATCTTTTTTTCTTCTTAATCTTTCTATTCAGAATTCAGTTAACGACGAGATTTAGTATCCTTTCTTGCATTTTCATAACTCGTGAAATGCCGAGTAGGCACGAATTCCCCCAATTTGCGACCTACCATAGGATTTGTTATGTAAATAGGTATATGTTCCTTTCCATTATGAATCGCGATTGTATGGCCAACCATTGTGGGTAGAATGCTAGATGCCCGGGACCACGTTACTATTGTTTCTTTCTCCTCCTTCATATTGACCTTTTCTATCTTTGCCAATAAATGATGAGCTACAAAAGGATTCGTTTTTTTTCGTGTCACAGCTGATTACTCCTTTTTTCCTTTTTAAAGAGTGGCATTCTATGTCCAATATCTCGATCGAAGTACGGAGGTCAGAATAAATAGAATAATGATCAATGGAAAAAAGAAAAAAATCCTTTAGCTGGATAAGGGGCGGATGTAGCCAAGTGGATCAAGGCAGTGGATTGTGAATCCACCATGCGCGGGTTCAATTCCCGTCGTTCGCCCATCGCATTATTGCAAATTCCAAAAATGCAATTTTCCATATTCCTAGTTACGTATTTACTTACGGCGACGAAGAATAAAACTATCGCTATATTTTTTCCTTTTCCTAGTTCTTCTTCCAAGCGCAGGATAACCCCAAGGGGTTGTGGGTTTTTTTCTACCAATGGGAGCTTTCCCTTCACCGCCCCCATGGGGGTGGTCCACAGGGTTCATAACTACCCCTCTTACTACGGGGCGTTTACCTAGCCAACACTTAGATCCGGCTCTACCCAAACTTTTTTGGTTCACCCCAACATTACCCACTTGTCCGACTGTTGCTAAGCAGTTTTGGGATACTAAACGGACCTCCCCAGATGGTAATCTTAAAGTGGCCGATTTACCCTCTTTTGCAATGAGTTTCGCTACAGCACCTGCTGCTCTAGCTAATTGCCCACCCCTTCCACGTGTGATTTCTATGTTATGCATGGCCGTGCCTAAGGGCATATCGGTTGAAGTAGATTCTTCTTTTCTCTCAAAAAACCCCTTCCCAAACTGTACAAGCTTCTTCCAAAGCATACGGCTTTCTAGATGTATATGACGATCTCTAGACAGATGGATCTTATATGAATCATATGATGAAGTACCACATGAGTGGATATATAGGAAAGGAATCCAAATCTGCCGAATCGCTCATGTTATGATCTTCTACATCCTAGGTCTCTGCGTTCCGTCATCTGGCTTATGTTCTTCATGTAGCATTCAGATCGAATGACTCTATGAAATTACGTCGATACTTCCACATATTATGGGTAACGTAGGAGACATCCCTATTTTCCCCCGGGGGTCTTAATTACCACTGCTTAGCTTTCAATTTGCCTCTGACCATCAAATTAAATGTGAATAACCCGTCCTCCTCTCTTTGAAACAAGGGGCGCTTCCGGTTCTGTGCGTGCTTCAAACAATTTTGTCTTCTCCATATTACCATATCTCTAGAGCCAATAATTTTCTATGAGGAACTACTGAACTCAATCACTTGCTGCCGTTACTCAACAGTTTTCTGTTGAGGTCTATCCCGTAGAGGTAGTCAAATTGGATCAGTGATCGATTTCTAGGTTTCGTCGTAAACCTAATTGGTTACTTCCAATTACGTAAATCAATAGTTCAAACCGCACTCAAAGGTAGGGCATTTCCCATTGATATAGGAACTTTTGTACCAGAAACAATAGTATCTCCAATTATAGCCCCTCTGGGATGTAAAATATATCTCTTCTCACCATCCCCATAGTGTATGAGACAAATGTATGCATTTCGATTAGGGTCGTATTCTATGGTTACGATTCTACCAGATATGTCTTTTTGATTCCGTCGAAAATCTATTTTACGGTATAGGCGCTTATGACCTCCCCCTCTATGCCTTGCGGTAATGATTCCTCTGGAATTACGACCTTTACCACAACGGTGCCGTCCATGGATCAAATTATTTCGTGGATTGGATTTCACTTGCCTGTCTACGGTTCCCTTGCGTGTGCTCGGGATAGGTGTTTTGTATAAATGTTTCGCCGTATTATTAAGTATTCTCCTTTAGTTTTTTTCTCTATCTAGAAGTGGAATAGAATAACCCGGTTGAAGGGTAATGATCATACGTCTGTAATGCATTGTATGGCCCAGAATAGGTCCTATTCTTCTACCTTTTCCAGGTAGTCGATGGCTATTCACAGCTACCACCTTAACACCAAAGAAGAGTTCGACCCAATGCTTTATTTCTGTCTTAGTGAATCCCGATTCGACATTAAAAGTATATTGATTCTTTCCCAATAAACGAAGACTTTTTTCTGTAAATACTGCGTATTTGATTCCATCCATAAATCGACTTTCCCTCCTATGCTCTGAGTTCCAGTATCGATAAGAATTCGAGTTCTTATTGTTCTTATGTTATGGTATGAATATACCATACCAATTCGTTATGTATGGATGATGGATGAGATTCCATGGATAGAGAGCCAGTTCCAATAGACTTATGGAATGTTCCCGTTCGTGTGCATCCAGCAGGAATTGAACCCGCAAATTTACCAATTATGAGTTGGGCGCTTTAACCATTCAGCCATGGATGCTTAACAGGGATCATCGTACATCGTAAATAACCAATTTTCATATAGAAAGACATATCATAGAAAAATGAAATCGAAAATATTCCGAGATGGCAAATATTCGGAGATGACTATGAAAACACCTCTCTGGATCCTCGAATTGAAAGAGAGATTGAGAGGGATCAAGAATCCTAATTCTCGCTATTTGGAATGGATCCAATTCTATTGAGTCTGACTCATAGTGATCATTTCTCTTTAGCAAAGAATGACCTTGGTTATCAAAGGATTGAACAACCGGGATCCATTTACTTATGATACCTAGTTGGCATTGATAACAAGGATCTAATGAATTATGAGTTTAATAGATCCTCTTTAGCAGAAAGACGTATATTCCTTGCTCATTATCAGACAATCACTTATTCCCAAACCTCGTGTGGGACTAATCGTTTTCATTTACCATCTCATGGAAAACCCTTTTCGTTCCGCTTAGCCCTATCGGGTATTTTAGTGATAGGTTCTGTAGGAACTGGACGATCCTATTTGGTCAAATACCTAACGAAAAATTACGATTTTCCTTTCATTAAGGTACGAGGGCTTCTTATTCCACAAGAACGAAAGCACCTTTTCATTCTTTCATATACTAGGGGTTTTTACTTGGAAAAGACAATGTTCCATACTAAAGGATTCGGGTCCATAACCACGAGTTCCAGTGCACTAGATCTTGTAGCACTTAGCAACGAAGCCCTATCCATTAGTATTCCACATAAGAAATCCATTCTAGAAAAAAATACAATTAGATTAGCTCTTCATAGACAAACTTGGGGTTTGCGAGCCAAGGTAAGATCGGCTCGGGATCATGGGACCCTTTTCTATCAGATAGGAGGGGCTCTTGTACAAAATAGACTTACTAAGTAATAACCCCATAGAATCTATCTATATAAAGATAAAGAGGCAATCGTGTCAGGAAGCGGGTTTTTCTTTGGCCAAAAGGTACTTCGAACTTGGAACGAGCATGAAGAGATTAACGAGACTTCTTTCTCTTTTGAGTTTTTCTGGCGGACCTGCCGCGCAAGATCTT